>NW_013670994.1:4606-7261 GCF_000517525.1 Limulus polyphemus | reverse complement strand
CAAGCTACTGCCCTTTTCATTTGGGACATTCCAACTCCACAATGAGTTTGCAGACACCAATCAAGCAAGAGACTGCCTAAAAGGTGCCTCAGGGGACTTATGGGTGGACAAGTGCTATACAGTCATCACTGAGATAATTCATCACCCCCAGATCTCAAGTTTCCCCATGTGGAATAAGCATCTGGTACCAATGGAATCTGTGAGATAGTGAGAGATCTGATTGGGCATTCGTTGTCTCATGGAGCAATAACATTCTACATAAGGCTGATGGAGCATTGAAGCTTTCCACAAGTAGCACAAGGATGGAGTTTGAAGCCATAGAGCAAGTAATGAGCCACAAATAAATAGTGCCATCAACATAGCATTTGCAAATGACTCAAAAGCAGTAATGGGTACAATTCAGAGTGGCTTGACCACAGATAGATGGTAGAAAATAAAACAACTGCATGGCAAGACTATCAACTGGATGTATGTGCCAGGTCATGTAGAGGTAAGATAAATGAGGAAGCAAACAAGCTCAAAGGAGAAGCCTATTATCAAATCCAGCACAACTCTACTGGCAGAACACTGACATTCTTTGTACTAGTAAGGTAAAAGGGGTAACCACGAAAAGTATTCATCAACATTCAGATAGAATGAGACCGTTGGAAAACATAGTACTGTATGGTGTAGCCAGGAAATGCAAAAGATGGGGAATCAATAGGATAGTATACAGCCAGAGGGACACTGGTAACGTCAGTAAAGATACACTCTTCCATCTCCTGTGAAGTAGCCAGTTTCCACATGAGAGGTCAGCTCCTATTGGTGCAACTTCTGAGACTGTCACCAAGTGCTCAACTCAACTCCAACAGTTCTTGATAGACATTAAATAATATTGAAGTCGGATGATCGTCTGCTTAATATTTAAGAATAAAAACAAGTAATCGTATTTTACTTCTTTTGTCTTAGTAACTGTAATTTTTGGTAATTCTGACAAAGGAAATCACCACAAAAAATAATAATACATTTTCCATTTCTTCTTTTCTTTCGGAAAAATGTGTGCCAAGCACCTTAAAAATTACGTCCCAGAAAATCCAAGCATTCAAAAAACAACAACACAAAACAACATGGCTTTAAATGTAACATACTCAACAATACATGTTTTACCTGACACACCTACAACACACGACCATGTCACTTGCCAGTCTTTAGAATTTCTACAATTAGCTTGAAACAATGACTCATTACTTTTACTCGTGAGATTACACAATAACTAACAGTAAGTTGTTTTGTGTCCCTCCTGCGAGTTTACTCACTGTTTTTAACCTAACTATGTCAAGGTCGCCATCACAGGTAAATCACTGGCTGTCTTCCATATGTTCAATGATCAGATGACATCTGCTGCGTTAACTTACGAGAAGCAAAGCTGTAACAGACCAGGTGGTACAGAATGTACCATGTACGTACAACATCTACGTAGACAGTTACACAATGATTTTTTTCCGAATCCTACCTTTAACCAAAAAAACGTGATTATATAAACAGTTTTTTTTTCTTTCTCGTTTTAATTGTAAATATATATGCATACATATAGTTTTGTACCGATGAACCTGTTGTTAAAACTAGTCTGGTATGTGATACTAAATGGTACGCGAACACTTATTAAAAGAATACACCGTGTACTTGCATTCTTGAACTACTGGTTGATATCACAATCACTTGAAAAAGTACTGCAAATTCGAAATATAATATTTTTAACTGCCATCTGCGTCAACAAAGGAAGTTGAAATACGCAAGATAGATATGTGAAACGTATGCTTCATATGAACAGCTAGAAAATTGGAAGTAAAATTATCTAGTGTGCATACCACATCTTTGGATATTTGGTCAATTATCACCAAGACCACATTTGTAACAATTGCAACTAATACGCCATCTAGTAGTGATTAACAGAATAATAATCGCTGTCTGCAAATAAGATGCAAATTTGTACACATATTGTAAAAGATATGATAAAGTACTTATGAATGTTGTGTTCCTATGATGTTATAATTACTAAGTTGGCGGCCATTAGCGTACAGGCACTTATATGTTAATCACAGTATATATTTTTAATGTTTATTAAAATACTTCAATGAAAAACAGTTATAAATTTATTAACCGACCCGATAATACATATTAGTTCACATAGTTATAGATGGAGTCATTTACATCGTCATATCTCGTTATGGAAACAGACAAATGTCAGTACATGTATAGCCTTTGCATTTCACGATATATATTTGAAATACTTTATGTAATACATCCAGCAATAATATACAGTACTATCATTCAATCATCTACATGATTTGCTACATGAACACAGCATTCCACCCACCATATTTACTCTGAGTGACACTGTCAATGTCAGTCAACGTGAACACAACATTCCCACATATTTACTCTGAGTGACACTGTCAATGTCAGTCAACGTGAACACAGCATTCCCCCATATTTACTCTGAGTGACACTGTCATTGTCAGTCAACGTGAACACAACATTCTATCCACCATATTTACTCTGAATGACACTGTCAATGTCAGTCAACGTGAACACAGCATTCCCCCATATTTACTCTGAGCGACACTGTCAATGTCAGTCAACGTGAACACAGCATTCCCCCATATTTACTCTGAG
>NW_013670994.1:0-3890 GCF_000517525.1 Limulus polyphemus | reverse complement strand
AGTTCCTCCCGAAGTACGGTGTCATGCTTGTCAAGAAGAAAGATGATTCGCTAGTTCCTCCCGAAGTACGGTGTCATGCTTGTCAAGAAGAAAGATGATTCGCTAGTTCCTCCCGAAGTACGGTGTCATGCTTGTCAAGAAGAAAGATGCTCCCCTAGTTCCTCCCGAAGTACGGTGTCATGCTTGTCAAGAAGAAAGATGATTCGCTAGTTCCTCCCGAAGTACGGTGTCATGCTTGTCAAGAAGAAAGATGATTCGCTAGTTCCTCCCGAAGTACGGTGTCATGCTTGTCAAGAAGAAAGATGATTCGCTAGTTCCTCCCGAAGTACGGTGTCATGCTTGTCAAGAAGAAAGATGATTCGCTAGTTCCTCCCGAAGTACGGAGTTACAATGTGCCACAAACTATAACGTTTCCATATGCACAAGATTCCTTTCAAGTATCAATTCCACATACATCATAGTGGACCATTCTAGATCCGGGAACTTCGTCTTCCTTATAACTGCTGCAATTTACGCACCCACAGTTTTTAATTACGTTATTTATGTTTCTTTTCATAGTAACGTAACTACGTTTTCGTCCAGAGCTGGCCCTGTTCCCCAAGCTCAGTTAATTATTATGTTAATTTTCCCACGTCACGCATATATTACTTATAACAATCAAAAGAATATATACATAAATTATACTGGCCATACACGTCTGTTTGATTACTTTATATCAGGAAGGCTAATGTACAGCAAGTAACCATGAATTATATAATGGTTGATACAGTATAAAATAAATCAACGAAATTTCATCGGAAGTTTAACTTATGCTTATAGTTTGTGTGTTTGTTTATTTAGAACTTTAGCACAAATCTACACAAAAGCTATCTGCATATAGCCATCCCTAATTCTGAACTGACTGACTAGAGAAAAGGCAACCATTCAGCAGCGTCCACCGCTAACCTTTGGACTACTCTTATCCAGCCGAATAGTGAGATTTGACAGCCTTTCTTAAAGCGTACCCACAGCCCCCAAGGACAACGAGACGGGAACCGTGAATCCTCAGACTTAAAGCCTAGATTTGCTAACCACTAAAGGTACAGCGATACGATATTAGTAACGTGAAGCCGTGATACGATTGTATCGATACATTGTTCGATACGATATTATTTATGTATCTTCACGAAACTTGGCAAGCTTTCAGTAAACATTATAAATATTTTGTACAGAAAAAAATCATAATTTCTAATAAATTATTTTTGCTAAAAATTAATGATTCAATAAAGGAAGATTAGTATTGAGTACTACGTGTTGTCATCATTTCTTTTATCAAAAACATTACATGTAAAGTAATATAACAAATTAATAATAAAATACATAGACAGATATTAACTTTTTATATTATTTTACTTCTCTTGCCAGCTGCCATTTAGTTGATCGAACCTGAGAATCTGAAAAAAAATCACTGTAAGGTGTGAAGTATTTAAATAAGACAGTGTTAGTAATATAGATAATAAGTTAATGACAAACTTTGTAGAGTACTTATAAGACAATGTTAGTAATATAGATAATAAGTTAATGACAAACTTTGTAGAGTACTTATAAGACAATGTTAGATATATAGATTTTAAATTACAGACAAAAATGTCAAACTTTGTAACAAACCGTTGGTGAAACTTTTGTATCTAGATTCGTATCGTATCGACTACTATGATGACATACGCACTCCTACTAACCACTGTGACACGCACTGGCCATTTTAGTAGTTCGAGTTGAACTAATATAATGGACTTTTAATTTAATACAAATCGCCTCAGTATGTGAAAGAAGTAGGTCCTCAAAGTTGTGTGTATAATTCAAGAGATAAACGATGTAGCCAGCTGGAAAACTAACCATCAGCACGTTAACCACTGGAAAATTAACCACCAATACGTTAATCACTGGAAAACTAACCATCAGCACGTTAACCACTGGAAAATTAACCACCAATACGTTAATCACTGGAAAACTAACCATCAGCACGTTAACCCCTGGAAAACTAACCACCAGTACATTAACCACTGGAAAACTAACCACCAGTACGTTGACCACTGGAAAACTAACCATCAGTACGTTAACCACTGGAAAACTAACCATCAGTACGTTAACCACTGGAAAATTAACCATCAATACGTTAACCCCTGGAAAACTAACCACCAGTACGTTAACCACTGGAAAACTAACCACCAGTACGTTAACCACTGGAAAATTAACCACCATTACATTAACCACTGGAAAACTAACCATCAGCACGTAGATTACAAGGTAGAAGTTCGTTCCACAAAACGATTAAGAATCATCATTCAGATCATTTTTTACTCTTTAATTACAAATTTCACTGGCACATTTGTTAAGATCACACACGCTGCCTTCAGGTCTTCCTGGAACGAAACTGTTGATACTTGCCATGTATTTCATGTTTCGAAAAAAAAACAAAAAACATGATGTTGAACAGAGCAACACTCCGTTCCTAATACAAAGAGATTTAAGATTAAACTGCCATCTAGTTAACCATACATGTATTAAAAAAATAAAGGCAATGACAAATACACGTGTTCTTTAACCTTTCGTGACCTCGAGTATACACCAACGTAAAGATTCTTAGCAAAGTAAACAAAAAATGAGAAAGTTCGTCGGTTTTTTTTAGTATTTTAATGGAGTGGTTAAAAAGATGTTCGAAAACCGGCAACCAATACAGTTCGAATTATGATACGCCAATACGTATTCATAAAGAATATTGTAACAACATTACTCTACGATTAGAAATATATGTTTCATTTCATACACACATGGTGATATCAATACACTTTTTGGAACTAACAATTCAAGATCTCAAAAGTAAAACTGAATAATGATAATATGTTATCTTAGTTTGCACATTAGTTTGCTAACATACCGAAGACCAATAATTTACTTTTAATAGGCTCTTTGTCAAGTTATCTTTCAAGCCGGAACTTTCGTTGTGAATACACCAACAAACTGACCCGTATTTCAATTTCCTCGTTCAAGCCGGAACTGTTCGCTTTCAATCTTAACACCTACAAACTGACTGACAAACTGACAAATTATTTCAAGTTTCCCGTTCAAGCCGGAACTGTTCGCTCTCAATCTTAACACTTACAAACTGGCTCCTATTTCAAGTTCCATGTTCAAGCCGGAACTGTTGTTCCCAATCTTAACATCTAGAAACTGATCCATATTTCAAGTTCCTCGTTCAAGCCGGAACTGTTCGCTCTCAATCTTAACACCTAGAAACTGGCCCATATTTCAAGTTCCTCGTTCAAGCCGGAACTGTTCATTCTCAATCTTAACACCTACAAACTAGCCCATATTTCAAGTTCCTCGTTCAAGCCGGAACTGTTCGCTCTCAATCATAACACTTACAAACTGGGCCCATATTTCAAGTTCCTCGTTCAAGCCGGAACTGTTCATTCTGAATCTTAACACCCAGAAACAGACCCGTATTTCAATTTCCTCGTTCAAGCCGGAACTGTTCGCTCTCAATCTTAACACCTACAAACTGACCCATATTTCAAGTTCTCTGTTCAAGCCGGAACTGTTGTTCTCAGTCTTAACATCTAGAAACTGACCCATATTGCAAGTTCCTCGTTCAAAACAAAACTGTTTATTCTTAACCCTATTACCTACAAACTGACCCATACTTTACCAAGAGCTGAATTCCTCAAGACAACGACACCTAGTCAGATACAAATGGTTATCGACTAAGAATTAAAATACCAGGACAACGTTAGTTTTGCAACTTGGCTTCTTAAGCAAGTATTTAAATCGCTCAATGTGCATTCTTATTACCTATTACGTTTCCAGTTCATAGTAAACAATTTTCATAGATACGGGTTCCACTCATACAT
>NW_013670993.1:66534-71165 GCF_000517525.1 Limulus polyphemus | reverse complement strand
CGTTTATCTACAGCTAGAGACTATTAACTGTAACTGAAGTGTGTTACATGTTTCATAAAACTAAAGGCGTTACATTGTAAGAAGGGGAGGTTTCAAGCAAACATTTTTAGAGACTATTAACTGTAACTGAAGTGTGTCACATGTTTCATAAAACTAAAGGCGTTACATTGTAAGAAGGGGGAGGTTTCAAGCAAACATTTTTATTAACTATTAACTGTAACTGAAGTGTGTCACATGTTTCATAAAACTAAAGGCGTTACATTGTAAGAAGGGGGAGGTTTCAAGCAAACAAAATCCGTAGACTTACCGCTGTCCCATCGGGGGACTCCTGAGCGTGAATCACCTTTTGTGTCTGTGTCAAATATTCAAAGTGCTCATTTCTCTACTTATTTATTGTAAATTAATATAACTGAAACTAAATTATTATCACTATTCACTATTATTTCTTATATACTTATGTATTCTCTATTTTTAACAAATATCAGTTTCACAACGCGTTGAATGCCAAACCAATGTTATATCGCTAAAGTAAGCATCCAACGTCTGTTTATGTGGATAAAAAGTGGAAGCAAAACCGTCCTGAGTATGTGTGTTTATAGCAATACCACATCGAGCTATTTGCTGTGTCCACCGAGGGGGAATCGAACCCCTGATTCTAGCGTTGTGTTATAAAGAGATACGCATAGGAGAGAGAAAAATTTAGGGCTGTACAACCACGACTTTGTAGGAAAGTGTCATGAGAGTCTTGTTTTTTTTTATTTGTAAATTTCAACAAGTAAATCAAGTTTTTTTAATCTTCTCATCGATTTTATTTCTAGGTTATAGTAACGTGGAATTAAATGAAGGTTATCAAGTGACACTGATTTTCAGAGACACTTCCCGATTTTATAGCAGTGTCAATGAAAGCAAAACCGTCCTGAGTATGTGTGTTTATAGCAATACCACATCGAGCTATTTGTTGTGTCCACCGAGGAGGGAATCGAACCCCTGATTCTAGCGTTGTAAATCCGTAGACTTACCGTTAAACAGATTTTTTTAGACAGTTAATTGCAAATTAGACGGGTTATATTTTCGACGTAATGAAATTTCCACTTTCCACACTCTTCTCTTTCCCATATTGTATTGTGTTAGAAACTTCCCTTCTTACGTGCTCTTATTATTTTATTTTTTCTTACCAGGGCCAAGGTCTCGAAGGTCAAAAAAAAAGATAAAGTCGGACGAGAAACGTCCAAGGACGGCCTTCACAACAGACCAGCTAGCTCGACTTAAGGCAGAATTCCAAGAAAACCGCTACCTGACAGAAAAGAGACGACAAGACTTAGCTCGTGAGTTACAGCTTAACGAGTCCCAGATCAAGATCTGGTTTCAGAATAAACGGGCCAAGATTAAGAAGGCCACCGGCCATACTAACACCCTAGCTCTACAGCTAATGGCCCAGGGCTTGTACAACCATACTACAGTCCCTGTTCATAATGAACTGGACGACACAGATTCCTCGTAAAGTGACCATTGGACACTGATAAACAAACTAAAATCTAGGTATCAGATTGTAAAAAAAAAAAAAAGACGGACACCGTGACATGACGCCGTTCATACACATGTAAAAAAAGAAAATGTTTACTTTACGCTTGAAGGATGTACAGACGCCATCTGCCTTCATGAATTGGGAGTTTCTTCAGGAGTAGACGTTATGGCACTGCCGTTAGTCAGTACTAAGTTTGTCCTCCAGGTGGCTTCCCATTAAGTCATCTTGTAGCATAACCTTTGTTTGATGGGTAACAAAGAACACGAATGTCTTCTACGCTAACAGAGATTACGGAGTTGATCAGTAATCTGAGATTTTCTAAGTCATTACTCGCTAACTTGTGTGCATAGTGTATTTTAGTTGTAGATAACTGGGCCGTTTCGTGTTTCGTAAAAACTGAATTGCCCCAAACTTCTCTCAGTCTTGGAATGTCGCAACGTGCAATAACCTGTGCCATGTAGTTAAGTAACTTACAAGCAGACGTTGATGTCAAATCTGATTAGCACTCAGAAACGATTAACTGTCAGTATTTCGTCATATGTGGCTTGCTTCAGATTTTTATCAGATGAATCAAGTATGAACACAAAAATCTCCAATCTTATTTGATTAACCATTGGTTTGTATGACACTGTGTCTGGAATTTTTGAATCTGATTAATTTCCGGTTTGATTATAATTGTTTTGGCCTTCCCTGTACTCTGTTTGATTTGATGTTTGTTTTTTACTTGATATACATCATTATTTTTTTGAAGTAACAAACTAGACTAAACAGTTGAGAGTAGTTTTTCCCCGTCAAGATTTACTCGACGCTGGTCTCTAGTGTAACTCAGACAGCAAATCATTTTGTGTCTCTAGTGTGACTTAGACAGCAAATCATTTTGTGTCTCTAGTGTTACTTAGACAGCAAATCATTTTGTGTCTCTAGTGTGACTTAGACAGCAAATCATTTTGTGTCTCTAGTGGGACTTAGACAGCAAATCATTTTGTGTCTCTCGTGTAACTCAAACAGCAAATCATTTTGTGTCTCTAGTGTGACTTAGACAGCAAATCATTTTGTGTCTCTAGTGTGACTTAGCCAGCAAATCATTTTGTGTCTCTAGTGTGACGTAGACAGCAAATCATTTTGTGTCTCTCGTGTAACTCAGACAGCAAATCATTTCGTGTCTCTCGTGTAGCTCAGACAGCAAATCATTTTGTGTCTCTAGTGGGACTTAGACAGCAAATCATTTTGTGTCTCTCGTGTAACTCAAACAGCAAATCATTTCGTGTCTCTCGTGTAACTCAAACAGCAAATCATTTTGTGTCTCTAATTTCTCATTAGTTCTTTTTTTTCCTGCTGTTTCGGAAACAATACAAATAATTTCATATTGTGTTTTACCTAGTTTTAATGCGATTTCTTTTAGACATCCAATTGTAATTTACATTGATAACGGGGACCCACTTTTTAAGTTTACTCACACTACGTCAACAAAATACCACAGAACATGTTTTATTTAGTACTGCGTCAGAAAATTAATTTTTATCATATTTTACGTTTCAATATTTAGAGCTGAAATGATTCGCAATATTCATGGTAATTGTTCTATCGGAATGGCGATCAGTTTAAGTTTCTCACGAAGAATTTTGACGGTAGCGACATCTGTATTGTTCTCAAGTATAGAATAACAAATCTTTATTTTTTATCTGTTGATAGCAGTATCTTTTATTGTGTTAGTTTAAATTTCGTATCCATTCCAATTCAAAAATTCCATATAAAATAAACCAGTTCATTATTTCAAAATAAATCTAAAAGCTGGGTACGATGACTTTTTTTTTTGCTGCAGTTATAAATTGGTTAGGAGTTTTTGGTACATGAGAAAAAAAGAAGAAAAATCTTCAAATGATAAACATATACATTAGTATAATACTATTAGAAATACAAAGAATCTTTCTCCTGATATTTGGTGATTTTAAGTGAGAGAAATCATAAAAGCGAGGTTTATGTATCACTTACATAGTTCAAGTTAAATACATTTTACGAATGATAAAACAAAGTATTTAAAATTTTTAAAGTTAATTATGTTTGAACTGTATATAAAATGATAAATTATAAAGTTATGTCGAAATGGCAGCATTCCTTTCAATTATGATAATTTTGTGCAATGATATTTTCTCATTAGTAGAAGTGATTTATGCGGTTTTTTTTTCTTGAATAAAAATATTTCAAAGGTTTTAATATGTACATTTTTCTTTTAAAGTCAACAAAGGTAGGAGTTTATTAGAAACGTACATGTAAATTATATTGCTGGAACAATCAGTTTGTCTAAGTATAGTCACTGTCTCTTGTTTAAACAAAAGCATACCCTCTTTTTTGGCAGTTTATTTTTTTTTGCCACCCAGTGACACAGCGGTATGTCTGCGGACGTACAACGCTGGAAACCGGATTTTGATACCCGTGGTGGGCAGAGCACAGATAGCCCATTGTGCAGCTTTGTGTTTAACTTCAAATAAACAAAACTTTTGTTTTTATTTCGTATTTCTTTTCAAACTCCGACTCAGTTGTAAGTCTGAGGGCTTATAACGCTAAAAATTAGGTTTCGATACCCACTTGAGCACAGCACAGATAACCCATTGTGTAGGTTTGTGCTTCACAACAAACAAACAAAAACATTAACTTCATTATTGATGCTCGATAGTTGAGATCACATATATGTGTATATTTGGTATTTATATATTGAAGACAGCTGCAAAACTTAGTTGTCCTTGATGATTGAAGATAATTCATTAACAATGTACATATGCGTTTTCTGTATAAGTTTCTGAAAATGGAAATAAAATATTTTCAGTGCTGTACATTGTTTCTTTTTAAATATGTTTAGATAATTTTGTTCGTTTATAAATATACAAAATTAATGTGAAAAATTATACAATTACAGATATACTGGTATTCATGTGAGTAAATGATACATTGAATGCGTGTAGGATATTTTACACAGAAAAACATGTGATTTGTTAACACTAACGTTTAAAAAATATGGGTGAAGGTTTGATGATTTAATGTTTGATAAAAAATCGAGGATGGTTGATGTTATCAGATTTCAATAGTGATAGTGGGATCTGGAACGTTG
>NW_013670993.1:62890-65534 GCF_000517525.1 Limulus polyphemus | reverse complement strand
AAAGCAAACTACAAATGTGATTTATGAAGAAACTTTGTTTTAATTTTAAAATTTTGGGATAAATTTTATGTTCAAGTTATTAGTTTGAAATATATGATTGCTGTTAAACTTACAATGTTTTAATTAAGTATAAATATTCCCGCTCAATTGACCGGTATTTCAGCTTGTCTATAGTAAAAAAAAAATGTTGTATTTTTACATAATTATCTCGTCAGGGTTGTGCAGACACCTCATTAATCGCCTGTACGTCTTTGATGTAATACAGATAACTGTAAAATATATACATACATACGTCCGTCATAGGGAATTTAATAAACTTTATTAGGAATACGTCTTTATTTACAAATAATGTTTGGTTGTAAGAGAATTCAAACATTTATAACCAACTAATAAATACTGAGATTCTGTAGTTTATCAAAAATCTGTATCTACTGTGTATACTGTTAATGATGAGAGATTTGAGAACTCATAACAGGCTATAATTATGTACCATATTTCTACTCAGAAAACAGGAGAGTTATGACAGATCAATAAAAAAATTCAGTGTGGTATCCCAATCCACAAGTTTGTTTTGTCTCCAATTCCTCTAATAGTGAGTTAATTAATTTTAATGTGTCAAATACCCCATATGTGGTGCGAGTTAATTAACTTTAATGGTATGGGATTTCCTACAATTGAGTTATTTAAGCAAAGCACAAAGCAATAAGCCAAATTCATTTTCATTCACCATCAACGAGTCTAGAACATTATCGAACTGTTGTTTTTAATACTTATTCATCAACATTCAGATATATTTCTGCAGATACATCACATATAGGATGTAATGTGTTTTACACATTAAAGTTAATTAACTTACACCACATGTAGGATGTAATGTATTTTACACATTAAAGTTAATTAACTTACACCACATGTAGGATATAATGTATTTTACACATTAAAGTTAATTAACTCACGCTACATATGGGGTATTTGACATATTAAAGTTAATTAACTCGCACCACATATGGGGCATTTGACACATTAGAGTTAATTAACTCGCACCACATATGGGGTATTTGACACATTAAAGTTAATTAACTCGCACCACCTATGGGGTATTTGACACTTTAAATCAAATAACTACAAAGAGAGGAGAGTTAAATTTCCAACTTTAATAGTCTTCAAATTGTTGTACGGAAGTCTTTACTTAAAGCTTTAAACCACCAAAAACGTATGCTAGCTATAGAACTTTGGAAAAATCAGTGAACTAACGAATCTTTCTGTCTGTTTATTGAACATGATTTTAAAACATACACAGAGTTACATCCAGGAGATAAATTGTTTGTTATTAAGAGCTAATAAAAAATACTAGGAATGCTAGAGACAACGTGATTTTTGAATAGATGATTACGCTGGCGTTGAATGTGAGGATGATGGATTTAGTGCCATCTTTTATCACGTTAAATCATCAAATAACTATAAAAAGAGGAGAGTTAAATTTGCAGCTTTAGAAATCTCCAAATTTCTTTGCAGAAGTTATAAGTTAATTTAAATCAAATAACTACAAAGAGAGGAGAGTTAAATTTGCAACTTTAAAAATCTTCAAATTTCTTTGCAGAAGTTATAAGTTATCTGCTGTAATATGTGCACTCGATACTCCAAGTTTAGTTTAAGGATGTAAACTTGTGGAATTCTTGTCCTTACACGTATCAGTGAGAAACTAAATTCCATAGCTTTTATGTCATCTTTCTTTTCAGCAAAACATATGTTAGTGTGATGTTATGGTACTATACGTCAAGAAAAAAAATATCTGTTCCTCATGTAAATATTAGCACTGCCACGCAACCCCTGCCTCTAAAGCGACCTATTTACAGCAGCTTTGAATTAATTTGTGACGGGTTGAAAGGGTAACCTGACCTCACAGGAAGCGCCGAATTCCTCTCTGGTAAATAGGCATCACTTTCTAATAGAAGCTCATTAGCAGGAAACGAGTTTGTTTAAAGTTTTCAACTGATCTCGTAAGATATCACACTGTACGAGACCCCACACGTTGTCGCATCAGTGATGGCACTCTCGACTCCTCTTGACTTTGCAGACGAAATGTAGCATAACTAAAAACGAATGAATTTTGTATGTATATGGCTATGTTACCGATTATGTATAACACGCTGTTAGTTTGAAATTATTAGAAAATAATTTCGTGTTCTTAACGAACAAAACTCATGGAACATAGAATTATTTTACCTCAATCTGACCAACATAAAACGTGTAAGTTATAAACTTTAAATATATACACTAATATTGACCGGCCTTATGTAATGTTTTACGAGATCTATCTTGCTTCAAATATTTCGTAAACTTGGACGTTGCTTCTACTAATTAACTTGTCAGGATGTTCGGATTTTGATAATAATTTATTACTACGAGTCTTTCTTACGATTAAAGCCAACGCTAAATCAGTGCAATGATGAAATATATAAAAGCAATTCGAATCTAAATCACGAGTTAATATTGCATTACCACGAATTAAAAAGGTCAAAGTTTAAACTACAAAATCATACGGCTGTCAAGTTAAACTGTTAGGTCGTCAAGAAATTAATGTCGTTTTTTTAGATAAAAAACCCCGAACAACTTATATATCAAAACAAAACATTTATTAAAT
>NW_013670993.1:55775-62588 GCF_000517525.1 Limulus polyphemus | reverse complement strand
CAATTCTGTTCACGCGCATTACGTTTTAAGTTTTTATTCTGTTTGTTTTCCCGTGTCATGAATTATAATAATGTAAAAATTTCATAAAATAATATACTGTATTCCAGAAATCATGCTATCAACAAGGATTGATAAAGTCGTGATTGGTTAACACCCCTTCAGTAAGTGTTAAAACCTTCATTTCCAGGTTGAAACTTAATATAAAAGGGGTTTGTTATGCTAACTTCCTCAACCAGAGATTCGTTGAAACCATGAAGTTATTAATTTACGCTTTCTACCAACTCCATTAAAGAACAAGTAATCTTGCTATATTTCAACTAAAACTACTTCTTATTCATAATTAGAAAATTCTATGTTTTACGGAGTCGAAAAATGTGCTTTTTATTGTTGCCCAGATATTGTTTACGTAGTAATCTCTCATGTATTATGTGAACATTAGTTCTCCGTTCGAAGGAAGTAACGCTGGCGAGAAGAAATGATAGACGAAACTTAACACATTAAGTAGTTTTCATTACGTATTGTAACACTATTTGGCAACTCACACAGTACAGTTGATAGGAGTTATCCGTTGATACATTGTACTATAGGAATTAACGCGTGCTGGTTTACTAGGGAGACAACAAAGATAAGGCTTGTACAATAAACAAGACTTAACATAAAAATAGGAGGACTTTCACTGCTCACGTGAATAGAATGAAGCATATATATGTTGACTGGATGAAAAAATTCTCACTATTACATCCACTACAATAGGGTAGATACATAAAGTCAACCAGACACAGTACATCTTCACACAGCCAACGTAACTCAAAAGGAGGAGTTCGAATGTGCTGCCCCCAGTGGCACAGTGGTATGTCTGCTAGAATCCGGGTTTCGATACCCGTGGTGGGCAGAGCACAGATATCTCATTGTGTAGCTTTGTGTCTAATTACAAACAAACAAACAAATCGAATGTGCTACTTCTTCATCAGCACTAGACATCAAAATGGCGCCAACGCTGGTCACCCAAGATATATATACATTACTTTCTTTCATTTCCCCTGAAATATAGTTTCAGCCTTAAGAAAGTTTTGAGTAAGTTGGTCACAGACGTTTTAGTTCCCATGTCGAAACTTGGAATTAGGACAGAACAAAAGTTTTGAATAAATGAACTTGTAACTTTTAAAATATTAACAATAGAAAGTCGAAGTTGTGCAAGTAATAATACACCCACTTTTTACCTAGGGATTGTCCCACATCTGACCTTATTTTGTTCAGTAAACTGAGCTTAAGTTATGGGCAGATAAAGCATGCACAGGTTCAAAGTTAACTTATTTTACTTGAAGTCACGATGGACAATATCCACATGCATTATTTAACATTTTCAATACAACAAACAAGGAAAAAACGCCACCCCCATCCCCTAAAAAAAAGGGGCAACAGAATACAACTTAAGTGGTCCGGCATGACCAGGTAGTTAAGGCGCTCGACTCACAATCTGGGGGTCGCGGGTTGGAATCCCCGTCCCACCAAACATTGTCGCCCTTTCAGCCGTAGGGGCTTTATAATGTGTCGGTCAATCCCACTATTCGTTGGTAAAAGAGTAGCCCAAGCGTTGACGGTGGGTGGTGATGACTAGCTGCCTTCCATCTAGTCTTACACTGCTATATTAGGGCTGGCTAGCGCAGATAGCTTTCGTGTAGCTTTGCGCGAAATTCAAAACAAACAAACAACTTAACTGACGAAATGAAATGTTTAAGATGATTTCGCAACATAGCATGTGAGTAATGCTGTAAAGATATTAGATCTCTTTACGGATACTATGCTAAGTTAATTCATTAAATCAATAATGATAATAATAATAAAACAAACTGGACACAATTGATTATCATAATAAAATAACAGGATTGCCAACTTTTTGATCCATATTGATGATGATAAATAGGGAATGAACGTGATTTCAGCTCAAATTATAATCTCATGTAAATAATAAGGCAATTTAGCTGGCTTCGAAAATTGGCGTATATATTTATAACTACATGTGCATAAGAGTTTTAAATTGGTACCATTGATTTCCACAGTAATTTCATGAGACGTACAACCAAACATAACTACGCTCTGAGTTAGACATGTAACAAAGTAACCCGGCTAACTGTCCTATTCTAATTTGTCCACACAGGAGTTAAACATGCCAACAGACTAATCTATAAACTAGCCATACCAACTTTAACTACACCTCTGAAGTAAAACAGAATTAACCTCTTCTAAACATACAAGAATCTAACCTAGCAACCAGCTTAACAGACCCAGAGCTAATTAGAACAGACTGCTCTGAACAAGTAACAATCTAACATTTATCCAACATTAACCTCACAAGGCACCAACCTATCATTTAAACGTAATGCAAAATATATTGTAAGAATAATAGAAAAAAATGATAAAATAAGTCGATACACGTCACAAAATAAGTGCAAAGTGAAATACGTGA
This sequence comes from Limulus polyphemus, assembly GCF_000517525.1. NCBI lineage: Eukaryota > Metazoa > Arthropoda > Merostomata > Xiphosura > Limulidae > Limulus > Limulus polyphemus. The sequence goes on along the minus strand of NW_013670993.1, from coordinate 60,121 downwards.
TCTAATGGAACTTCACATATTTTAGTTTAACTGCCACATTAGGACAGGTTGGCATCCTTCACGCACATATTGGGTTACCTGATGATGACAAAACCTTGTCGAAACGTTGTATATTTGCTCTTATGTTAAACTTATATTAAAGCTTTTTTTCATTACCCATTCAAGCCGTCTCCAAGCATTATTATCCTTCACACATATTGGGTTAAATTGTCACACTAAGATGGATTGACATCCTTCACATATATTGGATTAAACTGTTACACTAGGACAGATTGACATCCATCACACATATTGAGTTAATCTGTCACAGTAGGACAGATTGGTATCCTTTACATGAGTAAGATATAATAATGCAAAATAAAAAACTTTTAAGCTGGTTTATGCTGCATCTTGTATAAAATATTTTAACATTAACATTAACGAGTGTATAAATAAGATGGTAAACAAGTTGTGTAAACTGTGTGGTGGCTCAAGAAGTAACAGTTTTTGATTTTTTTTTTTGAGTGCGGAGAAGTAACGACACGGTGAAACACAACTCATAAAACAACCATAAGATAAAAAAAAGCTAAATTTAAATGTAATCTACTTAATTCTCATGACAAGAAAAATCATTGATAAATAGCGTTAAGTCTAACTTTCAAATGGGCCAATTAAAAGTGAAAAATAGGAGTCAAAGTGCAATAAAAAGTAAAAAATGTCGATAATGGTGTTGAAACTACAAGTTGGAAAAGTGAGAATACAGGAATTCAAACTAAGTTGAGAAAAAAAATGTCGATAATGGTGTTGAAACTACAAGTTGGAGTAGTGAGAATACAGGAATTCAAACTAAGTTGAGAAAAAAATGTCGATAATGGTGTTGAAACTACAAGTTGGAATAGTGAGAATACAGGAATTCAAACTAAGTTGAGAAAAAAATGTCAATAATGGTGTTGAAACTACAAGTTGGAATAGTGAGAATACAGGAATTCAAACTAAGTTGAGAAAAAAATGTCAATAATGGTGTTGAAACTACAAGTTGGAATAGTGAGAATACAGGAATTTAAACTAAGTTGTAGAAAAAAAATGTCGATAATGGTGTTGAAACTACAAGTTGGATTAAAACCTCTAGGTATCACGAACTCTCTAGACATTTAACCTCATTGTAGAAACCGCATATAATATAAAACTATATTATTTTAAAACGATGTCATTTATGAGAAAAATCCAGATACAGCAAGGGGAAAGACCCAGGACAATGTATAACTAGAACAACAGCAACTTTCTTACATTTTCCACTTATACTTACTTATACTCTGGGTGGTAATTTTGGTTACGTCCTTTCAACATCAACGTGTTTGAGGACAATCAGGGATGTTCAGAAGCTTTTTTCCGCTTCTCTTCAACCTTACATTTCCCAACCAATCCTCTAGTTTTAAATCTATACGCGCTCTCAAAGCACACATGTATAAAAAATCGTGGTCGTTTCAGATGAAATAAAATTTACCAAAAATTTTAATAAAATTTCTCTAGCTCTTCTTTCACTTCAGTTTCATATTTTCTAATTCTAAGGCATTACTTTTCAACTTCTTTAATGTCCTGCGTAAATGCATTTATAAATATCAGAAACTCATCTATATTTTTGGACACGAATTTTTCTGATTGTTTTAGTTGTTGAATATAAATTTTAGCTCAATTATTTTTATTAACTTAGTTTGAATTACTGTATTCTCACTATTCCAACTTGTAGTTTCAACACCATTATCGTCATTTTTTCCCCAACTTAGTTTGAAGTCCTGTATTTTCACAATCTCTATTCTTATTTATGGGATGACCAAGATTGACGTGGGTTGCGCATGTACTCTGGAGGAAATAACCATATTGTGATTTTTATGCAATGGTTATCTCTCTCTCAGAATTATCCAGGTTTGTTTTCTGGTATAAATTTCTCTTCGGTTTCCAGATAAGAGCAATATCTGTAGTCTAAGTAAACGTCTCTAGCGTAATTGTGTTTGTTTGTCTTTTGTTGAAGATATTTTTTTCACTCGGTACACTTTCTTTCTTTAATTCAGTCAGGTATGAAATTCGGTTTAAAACCTGAATAATGCTTTTTACCGTTCCGTAAGTTGTAACGGATTCTGTTATTACTTGCTTGTCTTTTGTTTAATAAGATGTTGCATATTTTCACTCCCAGTTTCCGTCCACTCTTCACCTTCATTTCAGTCAGGTATGAAACTCAGTTTATATATATACATAATTTTTTTTTTTGAGTTCCTTATATTATTGCAGTTTCTAGTGTTATGTATAAGATAATCTCAATTTTATCGTGCTCAAACAATTATTATAAATTAAAATAAGATATAAAATCAAAAGCTGGAGAAGCACGTATACATTGTAAACCAGCTTATCTGATGATATGTCATGTTAATTTGATAATTCTACAAAGAATCAACAATAATTCCCTGTTTGTCCTGCGCACACTCTTTTCGGCTTTCAAAAATTTCCAATAATGCTGCTTTTCTAATAGTATGAAAGCCTTCTGGTGGGATAGCGGTAAGCTTACGGACTTATAATGCTATAATCCGGAGTTCGATTCCTTGTAGTGGACACAGAAGTTCGCCCAATGTGGTTTTGCTCTAAAAATAATAAACAAACAAAAATTATGAAGACGTGTGATTTGTGTTTCTTAAGTTTAGAAAACACGATTCATTAGTTAATAATAAAATTTATAACAATTTAAAAATTGCAAGAGCGCTGTATAACATAATTACGAAATATTGTCGTATGGCCTGACAATAAGGTCTTTCGTTCATAAAACTAGCTGGATTACAAACCTATGAAATTTTAGCTGAAACACTATTTATATTATTACTAAAAACTATCGAGAAGGCGTATTTCTGTTTCACAGGTAAGAATATATTTATCCTTAAAAAATTTGGAACAACTGACCGAAACAGATGTCGCTTTAAATAGATTGTTTGTTTGTTTTTGAATTTCGCGCAAAGCTACACTAGGACTATCTGCGCTAGCCGTCCTTAATTTAGCAGTGTAAGACTAGAGGAAAGGCATCTAGTCATCACCACCCACCGCCAACTCTTGGGCTACTCTTTTACCAACGAATAGTGGGATTGACCGTCACATTATAACGCCCCCACGGCTGAAAGGGCGAGCATGTTTGGTGTGACAGGGATTCGAACCCGTGACCCTCAGATTGCGAGTCGAGTGCCTTAACCAGCTGGCCATGCCGGGCCCTTTAAATGGAGCAAACAAAAATCATTAACATAAAAAAATTGCATTTAACCTCAATACTTCATCTCCCCCCCCAAAAAAAAACTAATCTGATCTGTATTTATTATGATGACCTGTTAATTTCAAATAACATTTTATTACCTTACTTTTTGCTATTACATCTTCATTACTGTTAAATATCTAAGTCCAACAGCACAGCAATAACTACTACATAAATTATCCTGGAGTACTGTAATGACTGAACGTGAGGTAATAAAAAGTTAATCCGAAGTACAGAAAATGGTTCAATATACACGAATACATGTATCGAATTCATCAGATCTCAAATTGCTACTTAAACTGTAAGTTGATTGCTTCAAGCACTACATTAGAAATGATATATTTTATTACAGTATGAGCCCTTATTATGTGTAACAAAACAAGTAAAACATTGATAACGCGTGAAGGTTAATGTACAGTGAGTATGCTTGTATCAGCACTGTGCACACTGGCTTGGTTAAGAAAGAGAAAAACAATGAAGGACAAGAAATCACTGAAGATCTTTTCAAAAGCTGGTTAAAACTTTATATTCACATGTGTGTTGTTACACAATTAGCAGTAAACTTGAAGAATAGAATACAAGTGTGAAAGAGGTTTATTAAAACTTTATATTCGCATGTGTGTTGTTACACAATTAGCAGTAAACTTGAAGAATAGAATATAAGTGTGAAAGAGGTTTATTAAAACTTTATATTCGCATGTGTGTTGTTACACAATTAGCAGTAAACTTGAAGAATAGAATATAAGTGTGAAAGAGGTTTATTAAAACTTTATATTCGCATGTGTGTTGTTACACAATTAGCAGTAAACTTGAAGAATAGAATACAAGTGTGAAAGAGGTTTATTAAAACTTTATATTCACATGTGTGTTGTTACACAATTAGCAGTAAACTTGAATAATAGAATACAAGTGTGAAAGAGGTTTATTAAAACTTTATATTCACATGTGTGTTGTTACACAATTAGCAGTAAACGTGGTTCGTGCGTGTCGTATTAGATCACATTAATACTAATAAATACTTAAATCGGATCATTCTTTATCTGGCTCTGGTAAATGTCATGCTCCGCTAGCTAAGACGTTC
>NW_013670993.1:50864-54775 GCF_000517525.1 Limulus polyphemus | reverse complement strand
AAGTGTGAAAGAGGTTTATTAAACTTTATATTCGCATGTGTGTTGTTACACAATTAGCAGTAAACTTGAATAATAGAATATAAGTGTGAAGAGGTTTATTAAAACTTTATATTCACATGTGTGTTGTTACACAATTAGCAGAAAACTTGAAGAATAGAATATAAGTGTGAAAGAGGTTTATTAAAACTTTATATTCGCATGTGTGTTGTTACACAATTAGCAGTAAACTTGAAGAATAGAATATAAGTGTGAAAGAGGTTTATTAAAACTTTATATTCGCATGTGTGTTGTTACACAATTAGCAGAAAACTTGAAGAATAGAATATAAGTGTGAAAGAGGTTTATCAAAACTTTATATTCACATGTGTGTTGTTACACAATTAGCAGTAAACGTGGTTCGTGCGTGTCGTATTAGATCACATTAATACTAATAAATACTTAAATCGGATCATTCTTTATCTGGCTCTGGTAAATGTCATGCTCCGCTAGCTAAGACGTTCTACACCCTAAGAAATTACTCATTTATAACTAAGTCAAATCTCTCCATTATATGTTCCAAAATTTATTACCATAATGAACATTTCTGTATAGAAATCCAAATATTGTTTGTACGTTCTAGTTTTAATATGTTGCAAAACATGGTTTCTTCTGCACTTCAAGTGTTAGTGATATTGTGGAACGTGATAATAGCAGTATCAAAGCAACTATTGCGGTTAATTTACACAATATAATGATCGAACGAGTTTACAGTTATCCGATAAGCTACGATTTAACACACATTTTGTGTAAATGGTCAATAGAGAATACTTGCAGTCGAGCTGTAACTTATACAGAATTGTTTCTTATTATTTTTACAGTGTAACCAAATTTTTCGAACAATGTTATAAAACTTGTAGTACATTCTATCTCAACAAATGGAACCGTGAATTGGATAATTATCGCTCGCATCCCGTTGTCCCAAAAAAGTCGCTTCTCACTAGGGGGCCGGGGTTACGTTGTAAGAGTGATGGTCAAATGTCACTAGGTCAGACAATAGTAACCCAACAGATGGCGGTGTGCGCTGTTGACTTCTAGCTCCCTTCCTTGTAGTCTATTAATTGAAAATTGGGGAAGGCTAGCATAGATAGTCTTAAAATTGGGTACTGCTAGCATAGACAGTCTTTGTAGCTTTGCGCAAAAATAAAAAAAAACAAGAAAAAATGTTTCTCGGATTTTCACTGAAGGAATAAGAAACCTGAATGTGTAAACTTTTACTTTGAGAACAGCTAATTTTTGTCATGAAATGGAAACAAGAGATTAAAATCAATCCCTTTGTATCGTGATAAAAAGTTTAAAAGTCGCTACTCAATGTGGAATCAATTTTTTTCTTGTTTCCCTATCTAAAGACGTTAAAGGTATATAACAATTACGTGGTTAAAACCCGCAAGTCTTTGTAACGCTGGAACTCTATCTAACTTGTTACCAGGTAAAATATGACCTCCTAATACTACAGTGATGGTACCCTAGTGTTGCAATCTACAGAGCTAATCCATTGAATTACCAGTACACTTGACATTTTTATGGTAGGGCGTTAACTCTTAAATCACACTCAAAAAGTAAATGTATCGTCTTCCCAAATAAACGTAATTTTCCACCATAGTTACGGGATGCTGTTAATCTTCTATACAGTAAACTGGTACTTACTTTACACAAAAAAACTGTTACTTACTTCACACAAATAAAATAATATCGAGGGAAGCAACACAGTCTATATAGAGAATTGTGGAATGATATATTCAATCATAATGTGATAACATTATCTCTAAATATCTAAAGTACGTTTAATATCATAATGTGTTAACATTATCTCTAAAGTACGTTTAATATCATAATGTTATAACATTCTCTCCAAATCTCTAAAGTACGTTTAATATCATAATGTTATAACATTCTCTCCAAATCTTTAAAGTACGTTTAATATCATAATGTTATAACATTCTCTCCAAATCTCTAAAGTACGTTTAATATCATAATGTTATAACATTCTCTCAAAATCTCTAAAGTACGTTTAATATCATAATGTTATAACATTATCTCTAAATATCTAAAGTACGTTTAATATCATAATGTGATAACATTATCTCTAAATATCTAAAGTACGTTTAATATCATAATGTGATAACATTATCTCTAAATATCTAAAGTACGTTTAATATCATAATGTGATAACATTATCTCTAAAGTACGTTTAATATCATAATGTTATAACATTCTCTCAAAATCTCTAAAGTACGTTTAATATCATAATGTTATAACATTCTCTCAAAATCTCTAAAGTACGTTTAATATCATAATATTATAACATTCGCTCCAAATCTCTAAAGTACGTTTAATATTAGTAGTGAAAGTATTCTTGGGAAAGGCTGGAGTATATAACTTGACTGTTTTTATTCTAGTTGTGTTAAGTATATTAGCTGTATCAATTGTAGCACAGACTTAACTAAACACACTTATTGTTGATGAATTCGAAAATCACGAACAATGTTATAAATCTAATCAGAAGCTCAGACATAGAGAGGAAGTCTAAGATCGATTCGTGTATAAATTTGAAGTCAGTCATTCCTATACTTTATATTGTTCCTTTATTTCTTAAGGACAAAGTTACATAAGGACTATCTATCTATACTAACCGCCCCTAATTTTGAGTTGACAGAATAGAGGGAAGGCAACTAATCAAAATCACCCACCGCCAACTCTTGGGCTATTTTAGTGGAATAGTGGAATTTGATAACCACGCTTACGTAATGCACGAGAGACCCCAAAGTGGAAAACTCGAAAGTTTTTGGCGACAGTGGAACTCGAACCAACGATCCTCGGATCCATGGTCTGTCAGGATAAATACTGGGCCACGCTCAGCCTCCTAAGTGTGTTATGATGACTCTTACTATCATGTTACCATACTTTGTGGTGATGGCTATCATATGAAAAAATTACACTGCCAAAAACTTAAAAGAAAGAATTTTTATCTTGACCGTATTTTCCTCCTAGGTCATAGATTTTACTTTGTGGTGATGGCTATCATATGAAAAAATTACACTGCCAAAAACTTAAGAGAAAGAATTTTTATCTTGACCGTATTTTCCTCCTAGGTCATAGGTTTTACTAGGGATGTGTATCTCATCATAGTAGTCGATACGATACTCATCTAGATATTGAAGTTTTACCAATGTTTGATATTATTGTCTGTAATTTATCATCTATATTACTAACATTGTCTTATTTAAGTATTTCACACTTTACAGTGATTTTTCAAATTCTCAGATTTGTTTGTTTGTAATTAAGCACAAAGCTACACAATGGGCTATCTGTGCTCTGCCCACCACGGGTATCGAAACCCGGATTATAGCGTTGTAAGTCCGCAGACATACCGCTGTGCCACTCTCAGGTTTGATCAATTAAATGGCAGCTGGCAAGAGAAGTAAAATAGAAAAAAAAGTTAATATCTGTCTATCTATTAGGTTATTGTTAATTTGTTATGTTACTTTGCATGTAATGTTATTGATAAAAGAAATGAAGACAACATGTAGTACGCAATACTCATCTTCCTTTACTGAATCATTAATTTTTAGCACAAATACCTAATTAGAAATTCAGATTTTTTGTACAAAAGACTCATCGTCTTCATTACCTTTTAGATCTCACCTCACAACTGTTTTGACTCATCTTTTTCACTACCTCTTAGATCTCATCCCCACAACTATTTTAACTCATCATGTTCATTACGCTCTAGATCTCATCCCCACAACTATTTTAACTCATCTTCTTCACTATCTTCTAGATCTTATCCTCACAACTATTTTACCTCATCTTCTTCACTATCTTTAATATCTCATCCCACAACTATTTAACTCATCTTCTTTACTATCTTTAAG
>NW_013670993.1:46888-49864 GCF_000517525.1 Limulus polyphemus | reverse complement strand
ATCTATATTACTAACATTGTCTTATTTAAGTATTTCACACTTTACAGTGATTTTTCAAATTCTCATATGTGTTTGTTTGTAATTAAGCACAAAGCTACACAATGGGCTATCTGTGCTCTGCCCACCACGGGTATCGAAACCCGGATTATAGCGTTGTAAGTCCGCAGACATGCCGCTGTGCCACTGGGAGGCTAGATCTTATCCTCACAACTATTTTAACTCATCTTCTTTACTTTCTTTTAGATCTCACCTCACAACTGTTTTAACTCATCTTCTTCACTACCTCTTAGATCTCATCCCCACAACTATTTTAACTCATCATGTTCATTACGCTCTAGATCTCATCCTCAAAACTATTTTTCTCATTTTCGTCACTATCTTTAATATCTCATCCCACAACTATTTCAACTCATCTTCTTCACTATCTTCTAGATTTTATCCTCACAACTATTTTAACTCATCTTCTTCACTATCTTTAATATCTCATCCCACAACTATTTTAACTCATCTTCTTCACTATCTTCTAGATCTTATCCTCACAACTATTTTAACTCATCTTCTTCATTACCTTTTAGATCTCATCCCACAGCTAATGTATAATTCGTTATAGTTATATTATGTGCCTATATTCTAGTACCATGCACACTATACTTAACAGTATCTACATTTTGAAATTGAAGAGGGTGGGTGCTGCCAAAGGGGGTGCGATGAATTCTTGCGGAATTAAAAGTTAAGTATAAATTTAATAAAGAACAAACATGAATATCTCGAAACAAGTTAAGTTTTGTTGAATGCTACAAAATTCAGTTTTTTCGATCTTCGGGTATAAATTCACCGTTATTTATTGTTATGTTACAATAAGTTGTTGGCGTTGTTTTATTCCAACCCTAATCACTAGAAGCTAAATACTTTACAATAGGTATAACAGAACTATAACGAAGATTCAAATTTATCAATTCTGTTTATTGGTGAAGAGTTGTAAGACTAAATCTTAGATTTTTTATTTCACTCTCTAGTGTCTATCAATACAAAATAATGTCAGTTCTATCATATTAATTACTTTCAAACCCATAAGCTGATCTTCGTCTCTTGTTATTTTCTTGGCTGTTTATGTTTAGCAAGGCTGGGCGTGGCACGGTTAGAGTACCCGGACTGTGAATCCGAGATTTCATGACTCGCGACCCATTAACACAAAAACGTAGTCCGCACATTGGGGGTTTGGTGGGCTGTTACCCAAGAGTAGGTGGTGGGTGAGGTTGCTTATTTGTAGGCTATCAGTTTAAAAGTAACGATTGTTATAGTGTTTGATTAGTTTGGGTGGAATTTTAAAACAATGACCAAGTTATATGTATCAATTTAAGTCTACTGAGCTTTATATTATAATGTTAACAGTCTTAACTCTTCTGAAAGGATAAGCTAGGGGTACATAGTAAGAAAATGGATAGTCTAATACAGCTGAGTTGTGGTTACATTGTCTCATATATTCTCATATTGGCACGAATTACGTTTTGAAATTTTATGATACAAAATATGCTTTTATTAATGAACTTTATATACATGTGTTCTAATATTGGCACGAACTACGTTTTGAAACTCTATTATACAAAATATGCTTTTATTAATGAACTTTATATACATTTCCACTGTTGAAAATCTATATAAAGTTCATTAATAAAAGCATATTTTGTGTAATAGAGTTTGAAAACGTAATCCGTGCCAATATTAGAACACATGTATATAAAGTTCATTAATAGAAGCATATTTTGTATAATAGAGTTTGAAAACATAATCCGTGCCAATATTAGAACACATGTATATAAAGTTCATTTATAAAAGCATATTTTGTGTAATAGAGTTTCAAAACGTAGTTCGTACCAATATTAGAACACATGTATATAAAGTTCATTAATAAAAGCATATTTTGTGTAATAGCGTTTCAAAACGTAGTTCGTGCCAATATTAGAACACATGTATATAAAGTTCATTAATAAAAGCATATTTTGTGTAATAGAGTTTCAAAACGTAATTCGTGCCAATATTAGAACACATGTATATAAAGTTCATTAATAAAAGCATATTTTGTGTAATAGAGTTTCAAAACGTAGTTCGTGCCAATATTAGAACACATGTAACGAAACTCACAAACTTTCACCAATCCCGTTTTTTAACTCTTGATGACAAGAATATGAAGGAAACGTTTCATTACGTCATTAGCAAGTTTATTTTCTATCATATCTTTTTTTCATCCTCAGGAACCTTTAACCCTTCTAGTCGTTACATGTTATAAGTTAATCCTATAGAAAAATCTATAGAAATTAACATATTCCATACCAAAAAAAAAGTTTCTTATTCATGATAATGTACATAAAGAAGTATTGAAATTAAAACTTGTAACTAACAGAAAAACGTAGAACAAGCTGACTAAAAACAACCTTGGTTACTAGGCACTGAAAATGAATGCTACAGTTACTCATGATGTTCTTGAACAAGTGATAAGAATATACGTGTATACACAACTACATTATATCTATAAAGTTACCCATTTTGTCGTCACTTCCATCCCATCATTGTTAAAATTATAATACACGGCATATGGATTGTAAGAACACAATAAAAATAAAGGATAAAAAACATGACAAGTACCAAGTACATATGAACGACCGATTGTTAAAGAAGTGTTTTCTTCGTTTAAGTTTGCTGAATTCAACCGTTTGTTAAAAAAGTGTTTTATTTCTTTAAGTTTGCTGAATTCAACCAACTGTTAAATAAGTGTTTTATTTGTTTAAGTTTGCTGAATTCAACCGATTGTTAAATAAGTGTTTTATTTGTTTAAGTTTGCTGAATTCAATCAATTGTTAAAGAAGTGTTTTCTTCGTTTAAGTTTGCTGAATTCAACCAATTGTTAAAGAAGTGTTTTATTTGTTTAAGTTTGCTGAATTCAACCGATTGTTAAAGAAGTGTTTTATTTGTTTAAGT
>NW_013670993.1:34509-45888 GCF_000517525.1 Limulus polyphemus | reverse complement strand
ATTGTTAAAGAAGTATTTTATTTGTTTAAGTTTGCTGAATTCAACCAACTGTTAAAGAAGTGTTTTATTTGTTTAAGTTTGCTGAATCCAACCGATTGTTAAAGAAGTGTTTTATTTCTTTAAGTTTGCTGAATTCAACCAACTGTTAAATAAGTGTTTTATTTATTTAAGTTTGCTGAATTTAACCGATTGTTAAATAAGTGTTTTATTTGTTTAAGTTTGCTGAATTCAACCGTTTGTTAAAGAAGTGTTTTGTTTGTTTAAGTTTGCTGCATTCAACCAATTGTTAAAGAAGTGTTTTATTTGTTTAAGTTTGCCAAACAAATAAAACACTTCTTTAACAATCGGTTGAATTCAGCAAACTCAAACAAATAAAACACTTCTTTAACAATCGGTTGAATTCAGCAAACTTAAACAAATAAAACACTTCTTTAACAATTGGTTGAATGCAGCAAACATAAACAAATAAAACACTTCTTTAACAACGGTTGAATTCAGCAAACTTAAACAAATAAAACACTTCTTTAACAATTGGTTGAATTCAGGATTTGCTGAATTCAATATCAAGCTTGAGTAAGTTTTATAGATGAGAAATTAGTTATGATGCTCAATCAATGTACAAAAACAGCGAAGAAACATCATTTGGATTGTAAAAAAAGATAAATTTGATTATTGTTTCCTTTTACTGGCTTCGTTAGTAACATACTCGAATACAATAAGGGTAGTTTGCAATAAGCCTACTATGTCGGAAATTAGTGTTAGCGTATTACTGAAACTATTATAGATCAATAAATAGATTTTGGTGAAGGTTTATTAATCTCGAGCTTCAGCACCTTGCCTCAGGCATTGTTTTTAAATCGAATATCCCATGCATGAACATGATCGTCCAATCAGAGTTGGCAGATCTTAATATGGAGATTGATAAACGTGATCGTCCAATCAGAGTTGGCAGATCTTAATCTGGACATTGATGAAAATATCATCCAATCAGAGTTGGTAAATCTTAACTTGGACATTTATGAACATGATCGTCCAATCAGAGTTGACAGATTTTAACTCGAACGTGTTCGTCGAGTTGAAGTTGACAGGTTTTAACTCGAACATGCATGAACATGTTCGACGGATCGGTATTAACAAATCTTAATTCGAAATTCCAAGAACATATTCGTCGAATCGAAGTTGATAGATCCAAACTCGAACACGCATGAACATGATTGTTGAATCGAAGTTGACCAATCTTAACTCAAATGGTTAAGTACTATTTTCTTATGCTTACTGTTAAATAAAATATGATAAAAACAGAAGACAATGCAAGAAAAGGTAAATTACACGTTCTCTAAACAACTGTAATTTATAACAACTTTCTGTTATTTGTGTTTCAGTATTGAGTATTGATAGCCTTTATTTTCGAAAGAAATCTTTGATTTCGAGCCGAAATTATTAAATTTAATGAGGAAAATTACACATTTTTATCCTTTTGTTTTGTACACGCAACTACGCTGCTGCCTGTTCATGCAATACAGTAATGAACCATGATTTGGTAAGACCATGTGAGCATCCTTACAACCCTTAATATTCGAAATAGTCCTCAACAGGTCGCTTGTAAAAGTTCTAAATGTGTACAGTTGGAATTATATTATACATCGGATACATTTGTCATAAAACTAGGCACTAAATGATTATTTGCTTATTCCTTATTTACATACATTTGCTAGGTTTTTTAAATACGTCACGAAACTACTTTATTAATTAGGTTTATTCACATGTGGTTCCAATATTACCAGTGAAGATTATGGGGAAAGTTTATACTAAAACCGTTTATATCAAGGCAGACCGTCTCACTTTTAATAATATGCAATATCTATTACCGTTTATATCAAGGCAGACCGTGGCACTTTTAACAGTATCCAATATCTAAAACCGTTTATATCGAGGCAGAACGTGGCACTTTTAACAATATCCAATATCTAAAGCCGTTTATATCAAGGCAGAACGTAGCACTTTTAACACCATGCAATAACTAAAACCGTTTATATAAAGGCTGACCGTGGCACTTTTAAGATGGGGCTGAAAGAGGCCACCCATGTTGCATGGAATCAATCAACCTGAAAAAGTTGGCCCTCCTTGCTCTTCATCGTTAACACATTGAAGACTTTAAATCCTAAAATAATATTCATTACCAGAAAGAGGAGAAAACATTCAAAGTATTATTGGTAGAGTCCTGCTGATGCGCTCATCTGGGGATGCCATTTTATCCGGAGGTGGTACCGCAAAGCTGTAGCCGCTCTTGCACCGCGGGGTGGCAGTGCCGACAGGTCAGCAAGAAGCTTATTACCTGCTCGGTGTAGCCAGCGAGAACCGTGTAATTGTATATCTCAACCAACGGGCCTATTTTAGGACCTGGTGGGAGATTATAAGTGGTTAACGTGCTACGGTAAACGCCCCTTCCCATGACCCTCTGGAGCAGTCGCCATGAGTAACGTTCCCTGCATCCATATGCCTAACGAAGAGCGTTATTGTTCTGTATAGATTATTAGCCTATCCCTGCTACTTGTAAAAAAACTGATCATTATATATGAATTTGTTGGTGATTCGGAGGAGGATACACACGCTGGGCCATCTGTCTCTCGAACTATTCTGGAGAAGATAGAAATAACGTAAATACGGCATAGTGCTTACAGTTGATAATACACAAGGCAAGAAGAAAAAACAAAAAGAGAGAGGAACATAGTGTGCTAGGCGGAAACCAAATATCACCAGATCGTTTTTAACACTATTGTTATTAGCCGTAATCCTTTTTTTATTAATTGTTTCTAATTTGTTGGAGAGAAATAAAAATTTTGCACAGTAATCGTAACTTCCAATTCAAAAAATATCGTATCCAATATCTAAAACCGTTTATATCGAGGCAGAACGTGGCACTTTTAACAATATCCAATATTGTTAAAAGTGCTACGTTCTGCCTTGATATAAACGGTTTTAGATATTGCATATTGTTAAAATTGCCACGGTCTGCCTTGATATAAACGGTTTTAGATATTGCACATTGTTAAAAGTGTCACGGTCTGCCTTGATATAAACGGTTTTAGATATTGCATATTGTTAAAAGTGTCACGGTCTGCCGAGATATAAACGGTTTTAGATATTGTCTGCAATAGATAACTGCTGTTTTGAACTCCCTATTGATCGCAAGTAAATTAGTGATAGGTTTATATCTGCATATAAAACACAAAAGTATGACTAAGATATTTTAAACCAAAAATAATGATTCTAGAATTTGCTAGGTCCATCTTTAAACTTGACCTCCGAACATCTCATAGTTTGTTAGTATATATTACACAATAATAAGTTAGTAATATTAATGTACCACTACTCTACATATTATATAACGAAACGTTAGTAAATAATAGTGTAATACTACTGTACATATTATATAACGAAACGTCAGTAAATAATAGTGTAATACTACTGTACATATTATATAACGAAACGTCAGTAAATAGTAGTGTAATATTACTGTACATATTATATAACGAAATGTTAGTAAATAATAGTGTAATACTACTGTACATATTACTCAATACAAATTAATAAATAGTAATTTATCGTCATAGAAAGCACACTATGTATCTAATAAAATAAACAGCGACAGTAACGGCTTTTGTCAAGAGTATTCAAAATCTTTCTTACTTTTTACAGACGTTTCTTAAGGCCCGGCATAGCCAGGTGGTTACGGCACTCGTTATGCTCTCCCTTTCAGCCGTGGGGGCGTTATAATGTGACGGTCAATCCCACTATTCGTTGGTAAATGGCCCGGCATAGCTAGGTGGTTACGGCACTCGTTATGCTCTCCCTTTTAGCCGTGGGGTCGTTATGATGTGACGGTCAATCCTACTATTCGTTGGTAAAAGAGTAGCCCAAGAGTTGGCGGTGGGTGGTGATGACTAGCTGCCTTCCCTCTAGTCTTATACTGCTAAATTAGGGACTGCTAGCGCAGATAGCCCTCGTGTAGCTTTGCGCGAAATTCAAAAACAAACAAACAGAAGTTTCTTAGTGAAGCGTCACTATCAAACAAATTACAAGATGACTTTGGGAAAGTTTGTGAATAGAACCGTTCCTTATAATTCATAATATCCAGTGTTTGATCTTCTCAATGTTTATCTTTAGATAATACTTAAGTGTTATTTTACTCAGTAGTTTAAAATTCTTCATGAATGACAAAAATATCTTTTTTTTTTCAATTTATTTTGAAACAGATATATTTAACTTAAGATTTCTTTACATTGAGGAAGTTCCTTTACTCAAAAATTAACTTTGTATTATTATAACAGAACCGGGGGGGGGGTGCTGTACCACTCCCACTTTTACATATCTGACTTATATAGCAAATGTAAATTAATTTTCCGGTAGCATGCCACCATACCCCCTAGATTGAACTGTCACATAATTTCAATGTTTTTCAGATATAGGTGTGTTGGTGGTACGAAACTTTTAAAATCAAAGTTTCAAATAAATACCGTAAATACTTATCTTCAAGTAGACTGACTATTTTTTGTTAATCAACAGCTACCATTTTGAGCTACATGGTCTCACTTTTTAAAAAATTCGACAGACAAATTTTAATCTCTTAATATCACATTAACTCAATAACTGAGAATACTGGCATCAACAGCAACTAAGAGGTTGATCTTTATTTATACTAAAAATACAAAACTATAAACATGTTGTAAGTTTCGAGTCTCCCAGTGGCTTACGACGCTAAAATTCTGGTTTAGATACCCGTGATGAGCAGAGCACAAATAGACCATTGCGTAGCTTTGTGCTTAAAATCAACCAAACCTATAGTTTCGAGAGTTCTTTCAAGTTTGCAATATCTGTTGCCAAATATTTCCGGAAAATGGTCACAATCAGAATTTCACTCCTTGGCTTCTAAATTTGATTGAGAGTATTTATAGTCAATACTAGGTCTATTCACATTTATTATTTATTGGATTTAGGTAAATATATATTTTAATCTGTACTTTTAAGAATATATTACAAATAATTTTTAGGCTTAGCAGCCAATACCAATACTCGTGTACATTTGTTAAGTCAGAGATACTAAAAAAAGGCAGTACACAAAGAAACCGTTTAGCGGCTGTACGTGGTTTCTTTGTGTACTGCTTTCTATTGAATATCACAATGTTAACGTGTTTAGCCTCTGTACTTACGTTAAAATAGAGATACTCAAGAAGAATGCAGTATAGAAAGAAACCGTTTAGCCTCTGTACATAGGATAAAACAGATATACTCAAGAAGGAGGCTGTGCAGAAAGAAGCCGTTTAGCAACTGTACATACGATAAAACATATATACTCAACAAGAAGGCAGTACACAAAGAAACCGTTTAGCGACTGTATATACGTTAACACAGATACACTCAACAAGAAGGCAGTACACAAAGAAACCGTTTAGCGACTGTATATACGTTAACACAGATATACTCAACAAGAAGGCAGTACACAAAGAAACCGTTTAGCGACTGTATATACGTACGTAAACATATAAATACTAAAGGGAAAAAGTACGCAAAGATTCGTCTATCACAAAGCTATAAGATTGTTTGTTCGTCACTAGAACGTCAATTGTATTCAGTAACAGGCACTTAACGAGGCAGCACTGATCACCATAAATAGAAGATAAAATGATGGCTCCTAATGACAGTTTTGACCCTCGGTGCTCACTCGCTAGAAAGCTACCGCCCAGGTGTCAATAGAACATTATGATCGGGTAGAGGTGAAAGTTAATCGTCCTTGTCCTCCTCGGCACCCTACTGATGGGGTGCCGGGGAGCGGCATAGTCTCACAAATGAACATCAACCCTGAAATTGTTGTATATGATCAGGGGGACGAATTTTTCCTGCGGGAGGAAACACCGATCTCTCTAACCCTCTCCACCACTCTGATGACCCATTGTTTAAAACATTCCTAGAAGACTGAAATGATTGAAAAGGTCAGCCTGTTGCTTCCCTTTATATCTAATTACTATTTTCCAATTAGTGTTTAGACGATTCCCTGGCTTAATAAATCACAAATAAGCAAATTGTCAGGGTTTACAAATGAGGTTTCTGGAATTCATAATGTAAACTGGAAAAACTATTAAATGAAACTTGGAGATGTAACATCTGAATTGACAAAATTATATCATGCTTATTTGTCTTAGAGTAAGACCGCATAGGCCTATCTGCTGTGTCCACCGCGGGAATCGAGCCCCGGATGTTAGTGTTGTAAGTACGTAGACTTACTTCTGTTCCACCAGGAAACATTATGTTATGTTTGTACAGGTATGGCAAAAAAGTATGCGAACACTTGAAACAGAGTGCATTTTGTTATGGTTCTTGTTCATCATTTATTATAAACATTGCCAAAGGGTGAATTGTATGGATAAACAAAGATCTAGTAGTTATCGACTTTTCTATTACCGTGATGAAATACAAATCTATGTCGAAATGTTAGAAAGTCAATAAAAATTAATGTATCTCACCTTTAAACAAATCATTTTTCTAATAGTTAGAACCTTACTAACCCACTTAGAATCTTACTAACTCACTTTGTTGGCAAACTACGATTTATAAGCATAAATAAAATGTTTTATTTTGAAGAAGGCAGACCAATGTTCTGTTAAAACATAAAGTACGTTACCAAAAAGATAAATTACTTCATTATGTTTATAAATCGTTGTTTGCCAACTTATTGTTATATTAGCATGTGCTTCCTTACTCAAGTATTCCATTATGGGCTTTGGGAGAAGCTTCCGAACGCTGATTTTATGAGGTTTTGGTAGACTTAAATCCGTATGAATGATCTTATCTACCGTTCCAAGGGTGAATTTTACCGTTGTGTTCTTAGGTTATTTCTGGTGACTTTCTTCACTGACTCCAGTTTGCGAATGGTAGCAAGTTATGGATTATGTTTTTCTCTTTTTCTTTTTACCTTATCCATACAGCTCAATACTAATTATCCGGGTTCTTGAAAACACTGAAGTTTGGCTACGTGCATTTGGCCTGTAATGTAGCCCTTCCAGAAGGGATCATTTTTAGGCACCACCTGCACTTGCAAATAACCACACTTCGGGCTTTACAAGTCACAACCCACGGAGACAGGGCCAAGTTGATGTGATAAATGTTACATATTTCGTGAACAACGTTATAAATATTTAGGTTTATAATTATTTTAAAATGTCGTCACCAGATAGATTCCCTGTTTGATTGTTCGCTTATCGAATTACTCTAGGTGAGGGTCTTTCTGTTCACTTGATACAATAACTTATATCTCAATGTATGTGTTACAGCACTATATTTTACTGCTGGTGAAAAGCGTTTCTACTTTTTGATACAGAGAGTTAAATATTATGTGTTTTCCATCCCTATGAAAGAATAAAACAGTCATAACATGGATCTTAACTAGCAAAATATATTAGAATTATATAAAACCGTGTTTATATTTGGTTTGTTTTGAATTTCGCGCAAAGCTACACGAGATCTATCGGCGCTATTCGTCCATAATTTAGAAGTGAAAGACTAGATGGAAGGCAGCTAGTCATCATCAGTTGGGTTACTCTTTTACCAGCCGTCACATTATAACGCCCCCGCGACGCTCAGATTGCGAGTCGAGCTCCCTAACCACCTGGCCATGCCGGGTCCCGCGTTTTTAAACCAGTAATAGTTATTATCACATAACAGAATTTGTTTGTTTTGAATTTCGCGCAAAGCTACACGAGAGCTATCTGCGCTAGCCGTCCCTAGTTTAGCACTGAAAGATTAGAGGGGAGGCAGCTAGTCATCAACACCCACCGCCAACTGTTCGACTACTCTTTTACCAACGAATAGTGGGATTGACAATCACATTATAACGCTCCCACGGATGAAAGGACGAGCATGTTTGGTGGGACGCGGATTCAAACCCGCGACCCTCAGATTGCGAGTCAATCACCCTAACTACCTGGCCATGCCGGGCCATATTACGGAATGAACACCAACTATTGAAAGATGTATGAGAGGTATCTGGGTGGTAACAAATGGAAATATGTCGTCCTATTGGATGGCAAATACCTTCACTTAAGTGTCTGCAAAAGTCTGGGCAACATTTTATTACTTTTCCAGTGATGCAATATTTCTGGTATGTTACAGAACATGTCATAAAATATTTCCAAGGTGTTTTATGGTGGTTGGAAATTACAAATGTACTAGTATGTTAAACATTCGGAAACTCGAGAAAAAAAAAAGGGACAAATTAAGCCTTGTAAGTATTCTATTCAGTTTAAAGTTTTGACATCACTATACCACGAGGAAATACCATCTCTATATGAACAGCACACTAATCCATACTGCACACCAATAAAATATGACTCCATATTGACAAAAAATGTAGTCACATTCTCAAGTGAACATGTCTGTTCCTCCACAAAATTTAAGAACGAACGAAAATTCATGCTACCATTCCCAGACATCTCCCATTGACTTCTGTGCTTTTAGGTTAATCAGAAGTTATCGTCCGCGCACAGTTGATAGTTTGGTTTACAGCAACACAAAGGCTATCCGCTATATATATCCGTCCCTAATTTTGAGCTGATAGACTAGACGGAAGACACTCCACTGACCCTCAACTTTTGAACTACTATTGTTTGATCAGATAGCGGGATTTGCCCTTTAATCTTATATCATACTCACGGCTATAATTTGGCAAAAACGCGTCGCGAAACACGAATCCTCGGTCTCAGTCTTCAGGATAGTTAACCACTAGGCCACGCCCGGCCCAATACAGTTTATGACTTTAGAAAACAAGCGTGAAAAAGAAGGGGGATAAAATTTACCTCAATGTACTACACAAAAACCTCCTTCTGTGAAAGCAACGGTCCTTTAACAGTGGTGGAAGAAGTGGTTGTTAGTCCTTAGCAGGTTACTGTAGGTCGTGAACCATTTTCTATGTAATTTTATGTATTTACATCTTATAACAATATCCTATAACTGGAGAAGAGTGATAAGACTACCTTCAAAATATAAAAGTTAGTTGTATACCATGTTTACCATATAAAAGTTAGTTGTATATCATGTTTACCATATATAAGTTAGTTGTATACCATGTTTACCATATAAAAGTTAGTTGTAAACCATGTTTACCATATAAAAGTTAGTTGTAGACCATGTTTACCATATAAAAGTTAGTTCTATATCATGTTTACTGTATATAAGTTAGGTGTATACCATGTTTACCATATAAAAGTTAGTTGTAGACTATGTTTACCATATAAAAGTTAGTTGTATACCATGTTTATCAAATAAAAGTTAGTTGTAAACCATGTTTACCATATAAAAGTTAGTTGTATATCATATTTACAATATAAAAGTTAGTTGTATATCATATTTACCGCATAAAAGTTAGTTGTATACCATGTTTACCATATAAAAGTTAGTTATAGACCATGGTTATCATATAAAAGTTAGTTGTATAATATGTTTATCATGTAAAAGTTAGTTGTATACCATGTTTATCATATAAAAGCTAGTTGTATATCATGTTTACCATATATGAGTTAGTTGTATACCATATTTGTCATATAAAAGATAGTTGTATATCATGTTTACCATACACTAAACATATAGTTATAGTTCAAGTTGTTGTTTGAATGGTTCATTTTCGACGTTTACTTTTGTCTAAACTGCTCACTATTTTACAAATACTCAAAAAATAAAAACAAATTCTATAGTCAGGACTAGAAGCTGAACAGAATACAAAACAACATTCATGTTCTTGTTATTTTCTGTTACTTACATAGCAGGTAATTACTTCTTTATTACTTCTCAACTGATGAACTATAAGTTAAAATAATTTACACTTATGACATTTTTAAGCTTTAGATTAATGAACCATAAGTTAAAAGACTTTACACTTATGACATTTTTAAGCTTTAGATTAATGAACCATAACTTAAAATAATTTACACTTATGACATTTTTAAGCTTTAGATTGATGAACCATAAGTTAAAATAATTTACACTTATGACATTTTTAAGCTTTAGATTAATGAACCATAAGTTAAAAGACTTTACACTTATGACATTTTTAAGCTTTAGATTAATGAACCATAACTTAAAATAATTTACACTTATGGCATTTTTAAGCTTTAGATTAAAGAACCATAAGTTAAAATAATTTACACTTATGACATTTTTAAGCTTTAGATTGATGAACCATAAGTTAAAAGAATTTAGACTCATGACATTTTAAGCTTTAGATTAATGAACCATAAATTAAGATAATTTACACTTATGACATTTTTAAGCTTTAGATTAATGAACCATAAGTTAAAAGACTTTACACTTATGACATTTTTAAGCTTTAGATTAATGAACCATAACTTAAAATAATTTACACTTATGACATTTTTAAGCTTTAGATTAATGAACTATAAGTTGAAATAATTTACACTTATGACATCTTTATGCTTTAAATTAATGAACCATAGATGAATAATATTCATATTTCTAACCCCAGATTGACAAAACCATAAACACGGAGAGTGAGAAGAATATTAAATCAAGCTCAGTGTTAGACTCAAACTTCTATTCTTATCCTCAAACCTTACTTATATAGTTCTTTATTAAAGGGTTAATCAAGATATCAGTGAATTAAACAAAAATAAATAAAAACAATCAAAAGATTTAACAGTAATTTATACATAGTTGTTTTAACCGCCAGAACCTCAGAAATATCATATATATAATACCTCTTAGCAAGTGTATGAAATTCGATGTTTCTCTTTGTATTACTTCACTTTACTACAACAGACTCAGCTACCGAAAGTGGATGTATTTATTATAACTGAGTAGCAAACAGCAGGATTTTCTGATGTATAATGATAGACCCAAGTTCAAAGTAAACACCATCAATGTGTTTCTATACAACCACATTCCATAGTCGGCGTGAAACATTTAAGCCATCAATGTGTTTCTATACAACCACATTCAACAAACGGTGTGCAAAATAAACATCATCAGTGTGTTTCTATACAACCACATTCAACAAACGGTGTACAAAATAAACACAATCAACGTGTTTCTATACAACCACATTTCACAGACGGTGTGCAAAATACACACCATCAGTGTGTTTCTATACAACCACATTCAACAAACGGTGTGCAAAATAAACACCATCAGTAATTTCTATACAACCACATTCAACAAACGGTGTGCAAAATAAACATCATCAGTGTGTTTCTATACAACCACATTCAACAAACGGTGTACAAAATAAACACAATCAACGTGTTTCTATACAACCACATTTCACAGACGGTGTGCAAAATACACACCATCAGTGTGTTTCTATACAACCACATT
>NW_013670993.1:27440-33811 GCF_000517525.1 Limulus polyphemus | reverse complement strand
AAAATAAACACCATCAGTGTGTTTCTATACAACCACATTCAACAAACGGTGTACAAAATAAACACCATCAATGTGGTTGTATATAAACACATTCAACAAAGGAGTGCAAAATAAACACCATCAATGTGTTTCTGTATAATCCTATCGAACAAATGGTGGAAAAGTAAACACCAGAAATGTGTTTCTTTTAACCAATTGGTCTAACAAAAATGTAAAAGCTTTAAATTTTGTTTATGGAATTTGAAAATTTACTCTATGCTTTAGCCTATTCACGCTAAAGGTATTATAACGTCTATCTTTGTTTCGAAGGTCCTTTATGTAGGTAATACAGATACCACATTTATGTGTGAATATCGATATTAAAGTTGTTATGGGCATACATTTATCATCATCCCTTAACAACCACAGTTTTTCAGTTGTACAATATACGATCATGCTAGCAAAAACTATAGAGTACAGAACATTAAATTTTCCAAGTCTACAAACACTTGAACAGCACCGATTCTCTACAAGTCAGTAGCGCCGGGTATATAAGCCCAGTGGCTAATGTGCTTGGAATAATGTGAAGCCAATGATTCGTGGTTCGCAGCCCGTTGCTGTAAAAACGCGCTTTACACTTTAGATAAGAGTACCCCAAGAGTCGGCGGTGGGTGCTGTTTACCAATCCTTATAGTACACCAGTTGAAAATTAGGGACAGCTGTACAAAGATAACCTCTGTATAGCTTTGCACGAAATTCTGGAACAAACAAAAAGTCGAAGTTTTTATACTTTTGCTTCTTTATTTCTATAGACTGAAAACATGTATTTCTCATATTGAGTAAAAGATGTGTCCATGGTGTTTCATGTTTGAGCATATCCTAAATACTTTTTACCTCAATAGTAAAACACTTAAAAAAACTATAACAATTAAACTGAGGTCAGAGAACGAAACTGAGAACCACTCATTATACTGTAAATAAAGCTGAGATAAATAAAAACAACTGAGAACCGCTCGTTGTGTTGATGTTGTTTATAGAGTTGAAATCACTTACAAAACTGAGAACCACTCGTTATGTTGTTTATAAAATTGAGAACCACTCACTATTCTGTTTATAAAGCTGAAACAACAGAACAAAATTGGGAGCCACTCATTGTGTTGTTTATAAAGCTGAGAACCACTCGTTATGTTGATGTTTATAAAACTGAGATCAATGAACATACTGAGAACCACTAGTTATGTTGGTGTTCTTTATAAAACTGAGGTCAGTGAACATACTGAGAACCATTCGCTATGTTGATGTTCTTTATAATACTGAGGTTAATTTATTAAACTGAGAACTACTCGTTATGTTGTTTATAAAACTGAGGTCAGTGAACATACTGAGAACCATTCGCTATGTTGATGTTCTTTATAATACTGAGGTTAATTTATGAAACTGAGAACTACTCGTTATATTATTTATAAAACTGAGTTACTAACTATTTTGTTTTGTCCGTTAGTTTGTGTAAATGATATTTTAGGCCTCCTACGCCACTGTTTTTTTTACTATTTGATAATCACCTTTCTGTATGATAACAGGGCTAAAAAATATGAAACATGTTTTGCCAATAACTCGAGATGTGATTGAAGTCGCCATGTTGTGTACGTAACGAAATACAAGGTAACATCCATTGGACTCCTATAGGACGCTGCGCTTCCCATTGGTGGTAACGAAACAAACGTATTCTTCGGAGAACGCCCTCTGGTTATGATAAATGTTCTTAGGTTAGAGTAATTTAGTGTAGTTTTTCATAAGAAGGAACTTATTCGAGATATTTTAGTATTTTTTGGTTATTCAATTTCTTACGAGACTTCTATGTCTTTCAATAAAATGACGCCACCTTTAATGTATTATTATACCTTTGAATAGATCGGCACAATTAATTAGTATTTTTGATAGGTTGTTTAGGCAGAGTATTCATAATGAATTTAAGTTTGAAATGGACAGCAACTGCCTGTTGTAGAAACCTACGAATGTAGAGGACGATGTTTCGAAAGTCTTCCGACATGAAGACGAAAGGCGGAAGACTTTCGAAACGTCGTCCTCTACATTTGTAGGTTTCTACAACAGGCATTTGCTGTCCATTTGAAACTTAGATTCAATTAGTATTTTACTATAACTATCTTTGAATACAATGAACAATTATTAATGTTGTACTATATCTATAAACACAAGGACAAAATAATTAATATTGTACTATATCTATAAACACAATAACACTAATTAATGTTGTACTATATCTTTGAGCACAATGACACGTGTCATTGTGCTCAGAGATACTATACAACATTAATAATTTGTCATCGTGTTCAAAGATATAGTACAACATTAATTAGTGTTATTGTGTTTATAGATATAGTACAATATTAATTAGTGTGTCATTGTGCTCAGAGATACTATACAACATTAATAATTTGTCATCGTGTTCAAAGATATAGTACAACATTAATTAGTGTTATTGTGTTTATAGATATAGTACAATATTAATTAGTACTAATTAATACTAAACCTTATATCTCTGAAAATAATGGCACATTTATTATAACAAATCTGTTTTGATATGAAACACATATAAACACACAGTTTCTCATTAAGAGTAACAACTGTGGTGATTATTACGAATTCAGAAATGTGTTACATGTTTCTAGTCCATACACGTACACTATAAGTAAGAGATTAAACATATTAAACACACTCCAAGGTTTTTCTTGATACAGAATAATTTGTTACATTATAACAATGTTAATCAGCACTTGTGATATATTTTTCTCGGATAGTTTCACGTCCCACTAGCTTCGATATGGAGCTTGTTATTTGAGCAAAAAGTATATAATTACATATTATGCATACATTTAAAACTGTTTAAAAAAAGGTCGTGTCACATCATATTTGGCTGTTCTCTCAAACAATTTGATTTTCTTACTACAAATTTAAATGACTTATTAATATTGATAAGTTTTTATGTTCTATGACAAATTAACTAAACTCTAGTACTAATATTTTCTGTTCGTTTCGTCATACTAAAAATGCTGCTGGTATAGACGTTCAGCAGCAACCGCAAAAAATCGCGATAAAGACGTAAATATTAAATTATTCAACTAACGTTATGAAGACAAAAGTTTTGATGACGTAACCGTTAAATTGTTCAACTAACTTTATGAAGACAAAAGTTTTGATGACGTAACCGTTAAATTGTTCAACTAACGTTATGAAGAAAAAAGTGTTGATAACGTAACCGTTAAATTGATCAACCAACTTTATGAAGACAAAAGTTTTGATGACGTAACCGTTAAATTGTTCAACTAACGTTATGAAGACAAAAGTGTTGATAACGTAACCGTTAAATTGATCAACCACCGATATAAAGACAAAAGTGTTGATAACGTAACCGTTAAATTGTTCAACTAACGATATAAAGACAAAATTGTTGATAACGTAACCGTTAAATTGTTCAACCACCGATATAAAGACAAAAATTTTGGTGACTCAACTATTATGAAGACAAAAGTGTTCATAACGTAACCGTTAAATTGTTCAACTAACGTTATGAAGACAAAAGTGTTGATAACGTAACTGTTAAATTGATCAACCACCGATATAAAGACAAAAGTGTTGATAACGTAACCGTTAAATTGTTCAACTAACGTTATGAAGACAAAAGTGTTGATAACGTAACTGTTAAATTGATCAACCACCGATATAAAGACAAAAGTGTTGATAACGTAACCGTTAAATTGTTCAACTAACGTTATGAAGACAAAAGTGTTGATAACGTAACCGTTAAATTGATCAACCACCGATATAAAGACAAAAGTGTTGATAACGTAACCGTTAAATTGTTCAACTAACGTTATGAAGACAAAAGTGTTGATAACGTAACCGTTAAATTGTTCAACTAACGTTATGAAGACAAAAGTGTTGATAACGTAACTGTTAAATTGATCAACCACCGATATAAAGACAAAAGTGTTGATAACGTAACCGTTAAATTGTTCAACTAATGTTATAAAGACAAAAGTGTTCAAAATGTAACCCTTAAATTGTTTAACCACCATTATATAGACAAAAGTGTTCAAGATGCAACAGTTTAATTGTTTAATGACCATGATAAGGGCGATAGTTTTCAAAATGTAACCCTTAAATTGTTTAACCACCACTATAAAGACACAATTTTTGATGACTTAACCGTTATGGAGGTTAGGACGATATTGTTTAAGGCGTAACCCTTATAGGTTTAACATTCTTAAAGACATTAGAAAATGTAAAATGTGCTTACACACCAAGCTTTGTACAAATCTCTACAAAGTTTGTGAGTATTATACAGATGTATTTCAATAAGGTTTTTATGCTTGCAACATTCCTATAGTCTCTGAGCTAGCCGACCGATATCTTCACTAATAACAAAAAATACGTTCTGGTTTTGTTATTTGTAGGAATTACATCCTATAACTCCGCGATCATTCATGGTTGAAATAAATTAACCCATATATAAGTTGAGATATTAAAGCTTTCTTAATGCAACGATTCAGTTCACATTTCGAGTTATTAGTTATTCAGTAAAACACTTGGTTGAGGTTAATAAAGTTCTCTGAAATTATTGATAAGAAGCTTTGGGGTGAGCCTAAGCATTTCTATTTTATAAATGCATAAATAGTTTCAACTGGTCAATCTTGTTTCAGACAAAACGCAAACACGCAATACTGAAGTTATATGAAAGTTGAATTAAGAGGCGAAATGGAGGGGGGGTATCTGTTTCTGTTTTCGTGATTTAACTACTGGAGAGGTTTTGATAAGCGTAGAAAGAAAGATTGTAGAATATAAAAAAAAGTTGACTAATGAGAGAGGGAGGGTGGGAGGGGTAGAGCGCTAGTTTTGTAGCTCCTTTCCTTGGGAATGCAACTGAATAGTACAGATGTTATAGCTCTTCATTATCAGCCTTACTGGTCGCCCATGTTATTGAATTATACCGAACAGAGAAGGGGGGAAAGGGGTCAGAACGCAATGGCGTTTCCGTGCGATTAAACTATATATATATATATATATATGTATATGCAGCTTTGATGCGTATGAAAAAAATGCTATTATAATCTTGTCATAATTTGGAAAAATATGTTCTGGTGTTCAGTGTTGTGAATGGGAATAACGCTTTGTTTTATGTGTGTAGGGTAGTCATATATAACACGTCACATTCCTAAGGCCGCGTAACTGGCTACGTTCAAAGTTGGGTTTTCAGCAGGAACATTTCTATACATATACATTTATCCCTGCATTATTGTTGGACATATGGCGAAGGTCTTTAAAAAGAAAACTCCATACTTAAAATGATTATACCTTAAAAAATTTATATGCTTACCTTAGAAGCACGAAATCTCACCAGAGAAACATTGGTCATATGTTTTATTCAGAAAAGCTTGAACATGATACAAGATGCTTCAAAAACCTTATTACACTACATTCCTAAATCGCTTTTCTCAAAAATTATAGCATTGCTTATATTTCTCTCTCTCTTTCTTTTAACAATACAAAATTGGTGATTTGAATACAGTGTACAGTTAATGTACAGGACATACGGCGAGAATGAATGAAGATTTCACAGAACATACGATGTTTGCAGTAGCTTAACTTAGGGAGAGACTTGATATGCTGCATGACGAAAGAAGTTTGAACACTCTCTGGTAGCAGTTTATCAAACACTTATGGTTCCCAATATGCCTCTGGTAAAACTGTCTTCCCATAAGTCGTGCAGTTCTTCAGATGTAATCATTTTGAATACGGTTTGTTTGTTTGTTACAGATTTCGCGCAAAGCTACACGAGGGCTATCTGCGCTAGCCGTTCCTAATTTAGCAGTGTAAGACTAGAGGGAAGGCAGCTAGTCATCACCACCCACCGCCAACTCTTGGGCTACTCTTTTACCAACGAATAGTGGGATTGACCGTCACATTATAACGCCCCCACGGCTGAAAGGGCGAGCATGTTTGGTGCGACGGGGGATTCGAACCCGCGACCCACAGATTGCGATTCGAGTGCCCTAACCACCTGGCCATGCCGGGCCATTTGAATACGGAGTTTTCTCAATAATTATACTGTTTCAGTATACATTACAAGAGGGTTGATCGAGACATCAGATAATTAAACAAAAATAAATACAAAACACTGAAACCTGAAGCTTTAACAGGGCTTTATACTTGGTTGTTTTAATCGCCAGAAGTTCAGCAAGTGTATGAAATTCCATGTTTCACTTTATATCACATAACTGTACAAACTACAAACATGAGGGCCTACAACAGATTTGCCTACCGAAAGCGAATGTATTCATTAGAATTCAGCAGCAAAGAGCAGTATTTCCTGA
>NW_013670993.1:23326-26852 GCF_000517525.1 Limulus polyphemus | reverse complement strand
CACAAATCAAAATCCTTACTTTGTCCTTTAGCGTCAACTTCAACAATGCAAATCAAAATCCTTACTTTGTCCTTTAGCGTCAACTTCAACAATACAAATCAAAATCCTTACATTGTCCTTTAGCGTCAAGTTCAACAATACAAATCAAAATCCTTACTTTGTCCTTTACCGTCAACTTCAACAATACAAGTCAAAATCTTTACTTGGTCCTTTAGCGTCAAGTTCAACAATACAAATCAAAATCCTTACTTTGTCCTTTACCGTCAACTTCAACAATACAAATCAAAATCCTTACTTTGTCCTTTACCGTCAACTTCAACAATACAAATCAAAATCCTTACTTTGTCCTTTAGCGTCAACTTCAACAATACAAATCAAAATCCTTACTTTGGTCCTTTACCGTCAAATTCAACAATACAAATCAAAATCCCTACTTTGTTCTTTAGCGTCAAGCTCAACAATACAAATCAAAATCCCTACTTTGTCTTTTAGCGTCAACTTCAACAATACAAATCAAAATCCCTACTTTGTCCTTTAGCGTCAACTTCAACAATACAAACCAAAATCCTCTTCTCGAACTTTTAATATTATTTCTTCTTCTTTTTTTTATAAGAAGGTATTTGACAATTAGTTTTGTTAAAGATCATTATGATAGGGTAAGTAACTCGAAGTGTTTATGACAATACAAATCCATCTTTCTTTTTTGTACAGTACCATAATTTTTTGGTTTACTCTTTCTTGGAGCAGTACAGCCTAGAAGTCTGTAATGAGATATCGCTATGAAGTAGGAGTTTATGTATTTGCTTTCCTTATTAATGAGGCGTAGAAATAAATAAAAGGAACACCTTTAATTTCAATCATTTTCCTGGTTATAGCTACATACTTGTAGACTGGGTGTAAAAATTAGCAGTCACAACTTCAAAGTATCAATTTTCTATTTATCTATATGGTTTACACGTTCTTCTGTTACTAAGCAACTAGTGTTACATACATGTCAAATGCATGAAGGCTGATGATGCTTAGGATCTATTAGCAAGATAAGGAGTTAGTCTAGATATTTAGGTAAGATAACACTAAAGATCAATACAACTCCACAACATCGTTGGTGACTAAAGACTATTTTAAAGAAAATTTTAAAATCAAATCAAAATTACAATAGGTAATTACAATTAACAGGCATAGCTTTACTAATAAAACTGAATCTAAGAAACAGGGCATTTTAAACATTTTTCCATTCGGGTTAAAAGACGAACAGACATGAAGAGCGATAATATGAAAGCAACAAAAGAAAAACCTAAAACACGGACCACATTTAAGCCTATTTTTCTCGTTAACTGCTCAAGAAGCAACAGTTTCTATATAGGTCTGCTGAGTTAAGATATTGGTGACTGGTTGCAGTTATTCGAACCAAATGGAACCATTCTTACGACCAGTTTAAGTGGCTGCCATTGTTAAAGATCCATCTTTGTTAGTACCTCTATAAGATTTCGGTAATTTATCCCATGTACAAGTCAATAGTCACGTGTCTATTCTTTTACTAAATTAACTTTGGTAGATTTTATAAGATTTGAATTTAATAACGTGTTGCAACCTAACTTATTATTATATATTAAATATATATATAATTTTTTCTCTTTTTTCACATTAGTTGCGATTGATATTTTCATATCTAATGTAAATTACTATATGACCTTCAACTCACTTTATTTCCACAGTTATTCTTTTGATATAATGTTCTAAAGCTTATCCTATGTCTTTGTTTACTTAATAAATAACTGTTACCTAGAATAGTTTGTTTGTTTGTTTTGTTATTAAGCACAAAGCTACACAAAGGATTATCTGTGCTCTGCCCACCACGGGTATCGAAACCCGGTTTCTAGTGATATAAGACCGCAGACATACCGCTGTGCCACTGGGGGGCTAACTAAAAAAAAAAGATAGAATTTCTATGTTAACTAGAATAAAGATCGAGTTTCTATGTTAACTAGAATAAAGATCGAGTTTCTATATTAACTAGAATAAAGATCGGGTTTCTATATTAACTAGAATAAAGATCGGGTTTCTATATTAACTAGAATAAAGATCGGGTATCTATGTTAACTAGAATAAAGATCGGGTTTCTATATTAACTAGAATAAAGATCGAGTTTCTATGTTAACTAGAATAAAGATCGGGTTTCTATGTTAACTAGAATAAAGATCGGGTTTCTATATTAACTAGAATAAAGATCGGGTATCTATGTTAACTAGAATTAAAATAGGATTTCTATTTTAACTAGAATAAAGATCGAGTTTCTATGTTAACTAGAATAAAGATCGGGTTTCTATATTAACTAGAATAAAGATCGGGTATCTATGTTAACTAGAATTAAAATAGGATTTCTATTTTAACTAGAATAAAGAACGAGTTTCTATGTTAACTAGAATAAAGATCGGGTTTCTATATTAACTAGAATAAAGATCGGGTATCTATGTTAACTAGAATAAAGATCGGATTTCTATGTTAACTAGAATTAAAATAGGATTTCTGTTTTAACTAGAATAAAGATCGGGTTTTTATCTTAACTAGAATAAAGATCGGGTTTCTATGTTAACTAGAATAAAGATCGGGTTTCTATGTTAACTAGAATAAAGATCGGGTTTTTATGTTTACTAGAATATAGATAGGATTTCTATTTTAACTTGACTAAAGATAGGATTTCTATAGCTGAAATGGGTAACGTGTTTCTTGGAGAAAAGTGGCGGATCTCTCGCTAGTTCAATGATGCCAGAAATCCTTCAGTAACTTGTTCGTTAATCTACTCATTTTGTTCATTTGATCTGATGTGTATTCCACTAAAGTCTTGGATCTAAAGTCTACATCTCTCAAGAACACTAGGAGAAGATAATTATTTGTATGTGAAGTAAATACCGACGACGTTAGGTTTTCTTTTTATATATATACATAAAAACTCGCTCTCATTAAATATGATTTCATGTACCTTATTAAAGTTACTGATTGAAGATAAGCGAAACTGTATCCACTGGTAATTGTACCTTATTAATGTTACTGGGTGAAGATAAACGAGACTGTATCCACTTGTAATTGTACCTTATTAGGGTTACTGATTGAAGATAATCGAAACTGTATCCACTTGTAATTGTACCTTATTAGGGTTACTGATTGAAGATAAGCGAGACTGTATCCACTTGTAATTGTACCTTATTAAGGTTACTGATTGAAGATAAGCGAGACTGTATCCACTGGTAATTGTACCTTATTAAGGTTACTGGTTGAAGATAAACGAGACTGTATCCACTGGTAATTGTACCTTATTAAGGTTACTGATTGAAGATAAACGAGACTGTATCCACTGGTAATTGTACCTTATTAAGGTTACTGGTTGAAGATAAACGAGACTGTATCCACTGGTAATTGTACCTTATTAAGGTTACTGATTGAAGATAAACGAGACTGTATCCACTGGTAATTGTACCTTATTAAGGTTACTGATTGAAGATAAACGAGACTGTATCCACTGGTAATT
>NW_013670993.1:7042-22771 GCF_000517525.1 Limulus polyphemus | reverse complement strand
ATAACGATGACTCATATACCTAAAGAGTTAAATCGATGCTCAAATAAATTAACAAAAATGTATTTTCTTTTTTCACTATTGCGGGAAGTTAAGTTAATGTATTTTTTTACAAACTTTTATAGGATAAGCGGTTTTCATTTTTGCAAAAATAAAACCAGAATTTTGCCATTTATAAGAAATTTATAATTTTATTAACAATTTCACTTCTGGGAAATATCAAATATTTGAATCTGGGGGTTCGATTGTCAGTGGTAGACAGAGCGCAGATAGTCTGTCGTGTAGCTTTGGCCTAAAAAAAAAAACCCCGTCAAAATCAATTCAGATCTTTTTAGCATTAATAAAAGGACTGTTAGCTGCAAATACATGAAATAATTGTCGTTTGTTATTCGCAAAAATATCCTGTTACAAACTTGTTAACGTGTTATATACTATAAGTGATATACACTACAGTGAATCGTATACAATATTTTGATTGTTTGTTCGGGCTTATGTATATAAATCAAGAGCCGTTTATGTGTGTTCTAAAAGTCACTGAAACTGCAATAGAACAAAACCTAAACCATATTTTGAAAACTGCTGAAGTTGCAAGAATTACTGTGGAAGATCCCAATAAAGTAGGGCCCCCTACAGAACAAGGTGGGAGAGGGAGGGGGAGTAGTTTAAGTGTTTGCGTTTCTACCTACTTTATTTCAAATAATGGCATCCAATCACCGTCTGTAACTAACAGTTCCAAAACTGAAACACCGTAAGATAAAATACAAAACGGGTTCTTTGTTCTTATCCTTTTGTCCACGTGCTAGGCTTTAATACTAGACATATGTACTGATTTAAATAAACTAATAACTTATATCTGTATAACGTATCTTTATTTGAACAATATTTCGCTATTATAGCTTCATTAGGAGCTATCTATAACATACCCAGCCGCTATTCCAGTTTATAGCCGCGGCATAGCAGCGCACAGAACGGCTCTGAGTTGTTTTTTGTTTGTTTGTTTGTTTTTTCAAGTACAAACTTTTAGCTCATAACCCCATCATCTCTTGACTGATTTGAGATCTAATTACAGTTTTGTACTCAGGAGGTTAAGCCCTTTCGATTGATGTATTTGACCACGCCCAAAGGTTTCACAGATCAATTTACTCTAATCCTGCCTAAAAGAATTTCAATTTGAGGGTAAGGCTGGTGGAGATCTTGATGAGCAATAAAATTGAATCGGGTATAGGCACGCCCCACGTTCGGTATTGCTGGCGCACAAAAATATAGCTAATAAAAATGGGGGGGGGAAGTCTGATGGATTAATTTACTCTAATCCAGCCTAAAATAATTTCAAGTGCCGCGGATATTGAGGATTTCCTTTTGTTTTTATATGTACAGCGGATTGTTTGATTATCACTTAGAAAGTCGTCTATTTTGTTTTATTTTAAGTTGCTCATTTTGCAATAGAAACTTACAAATAGTTTCACAGCCTATGACAGAATCCCGAAACGCTACTCTTCTAAAAGGATACTAAGTAATACACTGATCATCTTTGAGAGAAAGAGCTAACAAAATGATAAAATTTGCAAATTAAATAAATGTATTAAAAGTTAGCAAGTGCAATGAATTATCTCCAGTGTGAATAATAACGGTACAACAGACTGCGTCATTTTGAAGTTACGATCTGTACGTGTTGTTCTAACATTATTGCATTCTAATTTGCATATAGCCGGAGAACTACCGATCAAGTAAATATATTGTTTCAGGTAATGATGAACAGAAACATTATGTTATTATGTACATACTATAAGGTTGCAGTGATGCAAGCTGGTTGTGTATTATCTGCGTGTATCCTGATTCACAAACTTTACAAACATATATGTAGTTCCGATGATAAAATTGCTTGTAATTGGATGAAATTTCATCAAAATCTAATTACAATGGACACAGTTCTAATTATTCATTACATAGGAATTATTGTAAAGTGTGCAGATTTGGGACAGACGATGCCTGCAGCGAGTGAAATCTGTTCTTTATTGTATATAATTACAGTAAGAAATGAGAATACTTCCCCTATAGTTCGTTCACAAGCAAATGATACAACGAAACTTTCAAGTAATTGTTGGCAATATCTTTAATTAAATTTTACGGTCTAGAAAAGAGGCTTATGATTGAAAATTCACTTAATAAAATAATCTTTGTTAGTTTTCCTTAGCCCTATGTGTTTTTAAATAACCAATCATTTCTAATTGGCTGTCTACTGATTTCCACGAATAATGCGGGCTAATCGGCTGATTCATTCCACCATGACAAAGCTTCGAAGTAAGAATTGGAAAGTAACATGAAATGGTGTCCATGTCCATACAGTACATTGTTTAGTCGACAATATGATATTAGTCATTGAAATATATCCCATATTAACATTCATAAAGTACAGAAAATGTTTCCTTTTGAACAAACGTAGAGCCAGCACCTGTAATATAAAATAATATTACTAAATAGGAATGTTATATTCTAAACTTAATACATTATCCACTCGTTAAGAAATATCTCAAACTATATTACAGAATCTAAAAAAAAATCAACCTATGACCTACATAAACATCACATGCCACTGAATAATACATACTACAGAATGTTTCAAACACTTGTTTAACACTTGTATATACACTAACTTTATCTTATCTCATACGAAAAATGATAATAATGCTGATAGCATATCTTATAAAATTTATTTCCAATTATTTGATGTACTTTCCTTCAAGTCGAAAATACGAAGCATTTTTTATAGAAATTTCTCATAGAAGCTCAAAAAAGTGGAAAGAAAATCCCGAATTGTTAGTATTATCGTTACTTTTTTAATTATGAAGGAGATGAAGTGATATTGGGTGTAAATAAACATGACGATGGCCAAAAGTTAAGGAGCAGAGAATTATGTGCGTTTGTACGGCATGTCCATGGAGTAAAACATCTTTAAATAATTTTCTTTACCCTTACCGAAGCTTATAAGGGATTTCAGAGCTTATACATGAAAGACAAAACGTTTTCAAAGAACTTTCATCACTGTAACCGGAGTTGATAAAGGAGTTCAGAGCTTATGCGTGAAAGATAAAACATCTTTAAAACGCTTTCTTTACCCTTACCGAAGCTTATAAGGGATTTCAGAGCTTATACATGAAAGACAAAACGTTTTCAAAGAACTTTCATCACTGTAACCGAGGTTGATAAAGGAGTTCAAAGCTTATGCATGAAAGATAAAACATCTTTAAAACACTTTCTTTACCCTTAGCGAAACTGGTAAAGAAATTCAAAAATTGTGAGTGAAATGCAAGTTAAAATTATTATCATGGCATAATTTTCTTCACAACTATATGTAACTTTTATTTTTCGCTGTTTGATAAGTTTTGTTGTTTTTCATTCTTATATCACCATAATATACTCAGTTTTAAATTACTTTGCTGAAACGTATTCATTAATTAATTAGCTTTTATTTTCTTGGATTAAATGCGCTAATGCAATTATTTTTCTAATTTTTATCACCTTATACTTTTACCCCTGGTGGCTCAGCGGTAAGTTTGTGGGCTTATAACACTAGAAACTTAGGTTCGATTTCAGTAGTAGGCACAGCATTAATAGCTCATTTTGCAATTTTTTTACTTTATTTTACTTCTTTCACCAAAGCCCTCCAGTAGCGCAGCGATATGTCTTCGGACTTACAACCCGTGGTGGGCAGAGTACAGATAGCCCATTGTGTAGATTTGGCTTAATTACAATCAAGCAAACGAACAAAATCTTTCACCGTAAAAAAAAGAGATAAAATCATATTTATACGGTACAACCAATAAGAGGTTTTAGAGTCTTTGTATAATATGTGAAATCATCATTATATATGTATGAAGTTTTTCTTTGAAACGGACGAGATAGCATATACATTTTATATCTTCCAAATTCAAGTAATGCTAGAGAACTAACTATGCATCTGACGAAGGTTTTTGTGTTACATCCTATATCCACACAAATACTATATTCATCAAATAAGTTATATATATATTCTGCGTATAATATTTATTTTACTCTAGTATTGGCAAAGTTACGACAAAGATACTTGCGTTCATACAACTGACAAACACGACTGTATCTTAAAGATATTTTCGTATCAAACTGACACTTTCAAACGGGGCGGTACACCAGACATTATTATACACCAAAAGATAATTTTTAACCAGAAAATTGGTATTGGTTAGAATCGAACACGAAGCTGCATACTAACCAGAATTATGAAAATTCATATTTCTTTTTTCTCTCTCTGAAGAGTAATTGAAGTCGAACTAATTTCGGTGTTGTTGAATCTCATAATAAAAAGATATATTGTAATACGTTAACTGTAAATGGAAGAATGCTTGTTAGTTAAAAGGTCATTTATACACTGCTGCAATTATTCATGGTAGTCATGGGTACAGTTCTGTGCATTTTCGGATTAACCAATTACCTTTCATTATAGCTCTGCAGGATTTTCATAGTATTTGTTTCAAATATAAGTCGATAGTCAGAGCGTTTCTACATAATGACTACTAGCACGCTATTTGGTTCAGTCTTTTAATCTATTTGAAGTTTAAATATATTCTCCAATAACTTTTAAACTCTTCAAGATAATTTACCTGGAACGATTTAAGCAAAATGCAAATTCAGGGATTAATTGGGGACGAATGAGACAATAAGATTCTGGCGTTTTGAAAGAGACATAACCTGATCACTTTCAACGTCAGGAACCAATAACCAATAGGAAGCTAGCAGAGTTTTATTGGATAGAAAATAAGACAAACTGGGAAATAATAAATTACACGTCTTAAGAGTTTTCAAGTTAGTTTCGAGTAAATTTCACTGAAGACTCATCCAATTTGAAGATGCTGAAGAACACCTTTAGTCAAAATAAGTTTATTGGTAACAAAAAGGATGAAATGTAATTAATTCTTAGAATATTTAGTGAATTTACCGACATAAGAAACAGCACGAATCGTTTATAATATAAACTTTGTGGCTATAAACTAAAAAAAAAGAACCATTTAACTCAGAGACATTATACAATACCTTCTAGTAGAGAGTTAATACCTTGTGACAACAAACAAAGCCGAGAGACAATTAACTCAAAAACACTATACAATACGTACTAGTAGAGAGTTAATACCTTGTGACAACAAACAAACAAAGCCGAGAAATAATTAACTCAAAAACACTATACAATACGTACTAGTAGAGAGTCAATACCTTGTGACAACAAACAAAGCCGAGAAATAATTAACTCAAAAACACTATACAATACGTTCTAGTAGAGAGTTAATACCTTGTGACAACAAAAAAAGCCGAGAAACAATTAACTCAAAAACACTTTACAATACGTACTAGTAGAGAGTTAATACCTTGTGACAACAACTAAAGCCGAGAAACAATTAGCTCAAAAACACTTTACAATACGTTCTAGTACAGAGTTAATACCTTGTGACAACAAATATGGCAGAGAAACAATTAACTCAAAGACACTCTGGAAAGTGTTCTAATAGAGACTTAACACCTTGTGACTATAAAATTAACCAAGAACGCGTTAACTCAGAGGCACTTTGCAAAGTGTTCTGGTAGAGAGTTAACACTTTTTGGCTGCAAAATAGACTAAGAAGCCGTTAACTCAGAGACACCCTTGTAGAAAGTTAACACTTTGTAACTTATTTGGAAAGTTTCTAAATGAGAACATTATTTATGCACCAAAAGCTTTAACACTTTGTATCATACAAGTCCCTATATGACTAAATAATTTTAGATGTTGTTGTTTTATAATGATGCTGAGAGCAGAAGTAGAATTAACTTTATCATTTAATATGTCTTATATAATTAGTATACTGACTTACAACGTTACGTATTTACATTGAATACGTTATAGTACTGTTAATTATTCGCATTTAATGACTAGTAGGCTTTAAAATAGTCACCAACTTTACACAAAACACTTTAGTTTCCTTAACAGTGAATAATTTAAAAACACACATATTTTCTTCTAAATTGTTTTAAAGGAATACAGAATGGTTTCGTCTATCCGAATGTTTTAAATTGTTGTTAGAGGAATACGGAGTGTTCAGTCTATCTGAATGTTCTATATTGTTGTTAGAGGAATACGGAGTGTTTAGTCTATCTGAATGTTCTAAATTGTTTTAAAGTAATACAGAATGGATTAATCTATCCAGATGTTCTAAATTGCTGTCAGGGGAATACAAAATGATTTAGTCTATCAGAATGTTCTAAATTGTTGTTAGAGAAAGACAAACTGCTCTGTCTTCTTCTAACAACAATATAGATCGTCCGGATAGAGTAAGCTCCTCTATCTTTCTCTAACAACAATATAGAACATCTGGATAGACTAAACTGCTCTATATTCCTCTAACAACAATTTAGAACATTCGGATAGACTAAACCACTCTGTCTTCCCCTAACAACTAGTATAGAACATTCGGATAGACAAAACCACTTTTTTCTTCTCATTCTATTGCTGTCAATAACGGGTTCTGTCTAGTTTTTCTAATTTAGACAAATACAACGATAGACCAAACTGCTCTGTCTTCTTCTAACAACAATATAGATC
This sequence comes from Limulus polyphemus, assembly GCF_000517525.1. Taxonomy (NCBI): domain Eukaryota; kingdom Metazoa; phylum Arthropoda; class Merostomata; order Xiphosura; family Limulidae; genus Limulus; species Limulus polyphemus. The sequence goes on along the minus strand of NW_013670993.1, from coordinate 16,167 downwards.
GTCCGGATAGAACAATATAGAACATCTGGATAGACTAAACTGCTCTGTCTTCTTCTAACAACAATATAGATCGTCCGGATAGAACAATATAGAACATCTGGATAGACTTAAAACTAAGGTATGCAGAACATACTGCTGGTCGAGTTGAATATTGTCACGCTACAATCTGTTCATGAGACTAGAGTCACTGTAAAATCTTATTTATATAATTACAGTACATACTGGCGGTGAAAACTTGTAGGTGTAAAATAATCAGGATAAGATATTATTTTATCGTAACGGTATAAATCTCCTATGTCTTGAAAAGTAAAGTTTAATACGATTAGTAAAATATTAAATTTATACTAAAAAATATTCCGAGTTAAAGAAAAGGTGCCACTATTAACAAGATTCTCAAGTTTTGAGTGCCTTAGCTGACGTAGTATTAAAAACCTTTATTTTCGTATAGTCTCGTTCAGTGTTATTTGACTACTCTTAATAGAGAGAGAGGGAAAGATAATGGTAAATAACGTTATCGTAATAAAAGTGAGTATAATCATAATGACAATGTGAGCGTAGATTTGCGGCAAATAGCATTATTATAACAATAGTAAATAGCGTTATAAAGATAATATTGAATAACTTGCTGGGGTACTGTCCCCTGGACAAAAGTGATGTAAATTCATGATTAATGAAAGGTTGTCTTGGGACATGAAAAGTTGCTTCCTTTATATATAATTGTAAAAAAACGCAAAAATGCACATAAAAACTGCAAAACACAAAATGTGAAACCGCATATTTGTATATACCTCCGCATGGACCTACGAAACCTTCGTGCCAAATTTCGTGAAGATCCATCAACAGGAGGCAAAGTAGTGGTAAAAAAACGCAAAAATGCCCATAAAAACAGCAAAATGCAAAACTGAAAATTTGTATGTATCTCCCCATGGACCCAATGAATCTCCATACCAAATTTGGTGAAGATCCATCTAAAGTGGGGCGAAGTAGTGGTAAAAAAAAGCCCATAAAAACCGCAAAACACAAAACTGAAAATTTGTATGTACCCCTGCATGGACCTAATGAATCTCTGTACCAATGTTGGTGAAGCTCCATTCACACGCCGCGAAGTAAATACACGGACATACAACAGACAACAGATAGTATTATTATATCCATATAGATACCATTATGACAAAGGTAACTATAGTGATAATACTTGGTTTTATTTTGGAAATTTAATACAGGGGACTTCGGAATTGTAAGCATTAACATTTTTTTAATCAAACGATTATATTTACATTACAATTTCTAAGCAGAGAGAAATATTAGTCAAGTTTCAACCCATTTAATTAAATCTAGTAAAATATACTAGTAATAGAAAAGTGTTGTCCTTAACGTCCATGTTTTTTGGTGTTTTTTTTTGTAAATATAGAAATTCCTTACTTGAAAAGTAACCTCGTTAGAAGAACGTGAAACACACGACAATAACTAACCACAAATAAAGCGAAACATAACTTTCAAATAAATATATAAACAGAAATGAAGAATTCTGTAGACATCTCGTAGTTCCTTCTACTTTCTGATCTGCAAATGAAACAATAAATGTTTAAATAAAGTAGTAATGAACGTTATTCCAATTATAATTCTCTCATTACGAGATTCGAGATCAAGCTCCAATTTAACGACAGAATACGCTATAATAACCTCAATCAGGCAATTAAAATAATTTATTTTATAAATAAACTTATTATAAAACTTTCGGGAAACTGTAATACAAAGGTGTTGCCAACACCTGTACCTGTGTCGTCTGCTTTACCATCGACTTTGTCAATGTCCGGGAACCAGGGTACCAACAGCAGGTGTTCGGTGGGTGGTTAGAACCCAACCACCAGATTACAGCCTTATAATGGCCGTTGCATTCTCAACTTGGGTGGTCTTCCCGAACTGCTGCCTATTTGTTGACCTAACTTGACCCTAGCGCCATCTATCCGTTCATTTCCTTTGTGGCAGAACTGTGATGGCTGGCCTGAAATAACTTCCATGCGTGACACGGCCCATGCTGGAACGAGCTAAAAAAACAAAAACAAAAAAATAACTAAACGTTAAGAAGAGTTATGTACAGATGGCGCGCAAAGCTGACAATCAATGGTGCCTAATAAATTGTAGGAAAAACTAACAGAATGAATTTGACAGGTTTTTTTGTTAGGTTTGTGAGCGTAACGAGGATTACACATGTTAAAAGTCGTTTTGATGTGTACCTAATGTTTCCAAAATATATTTGGTTTAACATAGTTATCTATATGATAAAAACAATTCTTTAAGTCTTCATTTGATGACATTTTTTACCAGTGACTGAGCGGGAGGGACGAGATCAGTCTCTAAAGATATATGAACCTGATGTGTTTCAGATTACACATTATACATAAAACAGCTAAATATATATATATTTAATTTTTTTCATCTAACCAACGATATTACCCCTAACATCCTGCTTGCTTAAAAAATTAAATAATTCCAATTTTAAACGCTATATTGCTGGAAGATAATTATTTAAATTATTTTATTCATACGAGTTCTCACAGGTAAAAGTACCAGATCCCAAATCCGGAATGTTTGGGACCTGAGCCATACCGAATTTCGGAATTTTCCGGTTTTGGGGTCGCTCGGCCTGGCTTTTACAGATGATATAAATAAAGTATAAAATACATATATATAAAGGTTTTGTTTGTTTGAAGTTAAGCACAAAGCTACACAATGGGCTATCCCTACTCTGCCCACCATGGATATCGAAACCCGATTTCTAGCGTTGTAAATCCGCAGACATCGCTGTGCCACTGGGGGACGGGGGGGGGGTACAAAGAGGTTGTTATTTACTTGCCTTTTGGACATTTTCACGATGAACAAAAGGGTAAAAATTTAAGTTAATACATAGAGGGGGGGAGCTGTACAACCAAAGGGCAGGTTTGAACAGAGGCCACGTGTTCTGCATCGACTCGCCACGCCCACCAAACAAAGCTGCTATGCTGGTAATTAATCTAAACTTAAGCCTACAAGAAACTTTTACTCACTTATTTGTATTTACCAATTTAGACAGTAACTTTTAGTGCAGTGTTCAGTAAATTCAAGTCGGAAGTGTACATCAGTAACTAGAAAAAGTCCGCCCACCAAACAAAGCTGCTATGCTGGTAATTAATCTAAACTTAAGCCTACAAGAAACTTTTACTCACTTATTTGTATTTACCAATTTATACAGTAACTTTTAGTGCAGTGTTCAGTAATTTCAAGTCGGAAGTGTACATCAGTAACTAGAAAAAGTCCGGCTATAATGAATTTCCCCAAATTTCACCAGAATGGCCAGTTTCTGGAACATTCCGGTTTTCGGGTCGCCTACCTGTACCTAGTTTTGCAGTCCTATTCACGCGAAGATTCCTTACAAGAAAAAAGTTTTATTCGCTTGAAATAGGTTAAAACAACTTGAATAGAAAACCGTTTCAGATGTTGATGTATACCTAAATAACATAACGCCATTATTCAGAGCTTTACGCGCAAAAACCAGTAAAATTATGCTTAGATTTAAAACCAGCTGCACAACTATATATATATACACACACATGTGAAAGTTTACTGTCTGAACATCTATATCATTGAATTAAATAATATACGAGTTAGTAACAACACATCACAGAGGTGTGAAAATTAATTGTTTTCACTTCTATAAACTTAACAAAATTACACAATCATGAATTGTTCTAGCTACAAAAACTTTGTGATAGTTGGTTAAAGAAATTAAACTAGCATTCTAAAGGTAACTGTGAAACATTATAACTTGTAACAAAATCCAAACAGAAAATTGATTCCTTGGGAGAATTGTGTTTGTTATTCTTTTACAGATCTATGAAAAACAAAAATTTACAAGCACGACTTTTTTTTTTAATTTTGATGCTTATGACAAGCGAGGATAAATGATTTCTGTGAAACAAAAAAAGCAGAAAAAAATTAAAGAAAATAAATGTAACGAACGTGAGGAACATTTCTCTTTTTGTGTATACATAAGAAAATATAAGTGTCTGTAAGAGTGTTGAAGCGGTTTACCATACGTGATGACAGATACAGAAAGAAAGACGAAGAAACCTCACGCACTCCGCTCATCATGGACTACAAATAAATTCATCCCGTCACTCTGGCGATTTTTAAAGCAATGGTCGTTTGTTACTCTTGACAGTAGGGTATTTGAAGGTTGAGGCTAGCCTCTCAAGGGTCACCGTCATACACATTATTAAACTCACGAGGGAACAGTGCTGTGATTGAGATACAGGATGAATTAGGCCTGCATCAATCGGATTGGTGAGGAGAAGAAGGCTATCATAAAAAGAAACACTAATCGAGTTGATCTACTCTGGACTTCGTGCACGTACATAGCACAGGTTAATAGGGCGTGGTCATTACTGTGAACAAAGATGTCGGTCTCGTGGGGAACACAGATGGTTAACAAGGGGTGGGACATGAAAATCTTCACACAATCACTCTCTACTGAAGCTCATCTAATAACAGCGCCCTCTAATCACATACGTGAACCAATCGTCGTCATTACTACAACAATGTTTTTGTCTTCTCGTTAGCTGTTATTGATTTTTAAATCCAATTAACTAAATTCCCAAGTTCATGATATATGTGAGCTCAACACTGTGTTTAAACACTTTATGACACTTTCTGTGCCCCGTAGCTAATATGTGTTCTAAGATCCATATAAGAATTAACGATGGATTTCTATAATCAAATTAAACGTGTTGCCATCTTTGAAAGACCTATTCTTACCTTGTCATCTACCAAAGAGCTTACATGTCTAAACTTAACACGATTATCTATTTGAAAACGGAAAGTCAATACGTGCTTAACAGATTCTTCAGTTCCAGTCAATGCGATTATTGTTGGTGTTACTTCTTTTCTTATTGTTTATTTAAAGGATTCAAACCGAAATGGTTATAAGTCTCTAATCTTATATAGTTAAAAACAGTAGACTGCATCTAATTTGGGGGGGGGAGTTGTCATTAATAGGAAAGCACCCTTAATTTTGTATAAATTGTAAATAATTCAAGGATAATCATTAATAGCAAATCACCCTTAACTTTGTATAACTTGTAAATAATTCAAGGATAATCATTAATAGCAAAGCACCCTTAACTATGTATAACTTACATATAATTAAGGGATAATCATTAATAGGAAAGCACCCTTAACTCTGTATGACTTATAAATAGTTCAGGAGTAATAATTAATAGGAAAGCACTCTCAACTCTGTATAACTTATAAATAGTTCAGGAGTAATAATTAATAGCAAAGCCACTTAACTCTGTATAACTTGTAAATAATTCAAAGATAATCATTAATAGTAAAGCACCCTTAACTCTGTATAACTTATATATAATTAAGGGATAATCATTAAAAGGAAAGCCCCCTCATCTCTATATAACTTCTAAATAATTCAAGTGTAATCATTAATAGGAAAGCACCCTCATCTCTATATAACTTCTAAATAATTCAAGTGTAATCATTAATAGGAAAGCACCCTCATCTCTATATAACTTGTAAACAGTTCAGAGCTGATCATTAATAGCAAAGCACCCTCAACTCTGTATAACTTATAAATAGTTCAGGAGTAATCATTAATAGGAAAGCACCCTCATCTATATATAACTTCTAAATAGTTCAGGAGTAATCATTAATAGGAAAGCACCCTCATCTCTATATAACTTGTAAACAGTTCAGGGCTGATCATTAATAGCAAAGCACCCTCAACTCTGTATAAATTTTAAACAGTTCGGGGGATAATCATTAATGGAAAAGCACCTTCAACTCTGGTTTGTGATAAACAGATCCATTTGAATTGCTGTCGTCTGTCGGATATTCTTTTGATGGGCTGACTAATTAATTACTATGCGAAAAATATACGTCTCTGTTTAGATATAAGATTTTCAAACCAAATCTATCACTAAGGGTTTCAGTTCGAATCTGAAATTCAAATATAAAAACATGATACCTCATACATGAGCTTAAAAATGTGCCAAAATAGCTAAAGTAGAAATATGTTTTATGTCGAGTTTTGGGGGAATAAATACTCATTTGTTAAATTTGACTTTTATTTTTTTCTTGATTATATATGGTGAAAATTTGTTGACTTTTTTTTTTCAAGCATTGTTAACTTTATTACGTTCTACATGTGAAGGGATCGAAACACCGAACTCTTCTGAATTAAGAGCCTACTTCAGTTTAGCCTTTATACAAACAAATGTATTATAATTTTTAAATCTGTACATCTTCCTTACCAGAAAATGATATTCGTATGATTCATATCTGTGTTTTCTGTATTTCTATTCCTCCATCCATCTGTCTCAAAAAAAAAAAGATTGAAAATATTGAAATCAAGGTTTGTAAATCTGCTCACAAAGGTTTTAAAATTATTTGTTGGCACTTATTTCGACTGTAATGCTGTGAAATAGAGAACCGAAATGGGGTTATTTTTATCTTAGAGAATCATTTTTCTTAAGGTTTTTCTGTAGGTATTTCTCGTTAAGTTTATATTGGTGACATTACAGTGGTTTTTCATTTTCCTTTCTAACAAGGATCCAGGATGGAATCCCAACTACTATAATCACGTAGAGTCCTTCTTAGGATTACCAGCATTACAAAAATATCTAGGATCGAATTGCACCATTATTACTACACTAAAATTAAACTAATATATAAACTAATTTGTAATTAATATCCATGTGACGAAGTTTTCCAACAAAATCGTCTTTTTGTTGTTGTTTTATTCGTAGTGTTTTGTTTGTCTCTGGACTGAACTCTTGAACAAATCATTATTTTCAACAGTTTTACAAACTCAAGTGGAATGAGAACGAACATACATTCATTTACAAATTACATAGTACAAGCAGATAGGGGCAACAGACATACATTTATTTACAAATTTCTTAGTACAAGCAGATAGGGGCAACAGACATACATTTATTTACAAATTTCTTAGTACAAGCAGATAGGGGCAACAGACATACATTTATTTACAAATTTCTTAGTACAAGCAGATAGGGGCAACAAACATACATTTATTTACAAATTTCTTAGTACAAGCAGATAGGGGCAACAGACATACATTTATTTACAAATTTCTTAGTACAAGCAGATAAGAGCAACAAACATACATTTATTTACAAATTTCTTAGTACAAGCAGATAATAGCAACAAACACTATGTAATTTGTAAATAAATGTGTACAAGCAGATAGGGGCAACAAACATACATTTATTTACAAATTTCTTAGTACAAGCTGATAAGGGCAACAGACATACATTTATTTACAAATTACATAGTACAAGCAGGAAGGGGCTAGTTAAACTACAACTGATCGCTAGTTTTCAGCCTTTACATATCGTGTAGTAGGATTGGACCCCTAGATCACGTGATGTACACACATTCCGCCATTCTAATTTGGAGCTTGTTCAACAATAGGAAGGGCAACTTATTTGAGCCCCCTCCCCGTCATTTTACAAAGTCACGTCAGGAGATGTGTGTGTCTGTAACTACCATTCCCATGTGTACTTTGATTACTTCTAGAAAAATGCTTTTTTAAGTATAATATATCTCATAAACGTATGAAGAGTAAATATGAAATGCTTTTACTTAAGAGGTTACTCTGGATCATTAAGTCAAGAATTATTACAGTACATATATGTATGTTTTACGAGGCAAGGTATTACAGGTGTAAGTTTATCGTACCCTACATTATGTGAATCAATACATTTATCCACAGAGACACTTGCCTCTGGTGGTTTTGAATTCTACCACTAGGCGTTCACTGTCATAATCCAATAATAAAAAATGAAACTAATTAATAATTAGATGTGAGTGATCGTATACGCCAGTAACTTAAAAAACGATTGATGTCCGATTGCTACGCCCACCAGTGGCACAGCGGTGGACTTACAAACCGATGTATATCCGATCGTACCGTACATGAGTACCTAAATTTATTACTTCTATTAGTTCTAATCTTCAACTTCATCTGGAAAAAATTTCTGAAATCATGAACTCATTTTCAAAGCTACATCATACTTAATTTACTGTAAGAATCAGCATAGAATACAACAATGTAGATGATAAAAGTATGAAGAGTCACTCTAACTACTCCAATACGGACTTAAAGTATGAAGAGTCACTCTAACTACTCCAATACGAATTTACAGAATGAAGAGTCCCTCTAATTACTCCACTTCGAACTTCAAGTATAAAGAGTCACTCTAATTACTCCAATACGGACTTAAAGTATGAAGAGTCACTCTAACTACTCCAATACGAACTTCAAGTATGAAGAGTCACTCTAATTACTCCAATACGGACTTCAAGTATGAAGAGTCACTCTAATTACTCCAATACGGACTTCAAGTATGAAGAGTCACTCTAATTACCCCTATATGAACTTCAAGTATGAAGAGTCACTCCATTAAGAAGAGTGACTCTGTTTACTCCAATATCCATCATGAAGAGTCACTCTAATTACCCCAATACGAACTTCAAGTATGAAGAGTCACTCTAATTACCCCAATATGGACTTCAAGTATGAAGAGTCACTCTAATTACCCCAATACGGACTTCAAGTATGAAGAGTCACTCTAATAACCCCAATATGAACTTCAAGTATAAAGAGTCACTCTAACTACTCCGATATGGACTTCAAGTATGAAGATTCACTCTAATTACTCCGATATGGGCTTCAAGTATGAAGAGTCACTCTAACTACTCCGATATGGACTTCAAGTATGAAGAGTCACTCTAATTACTCCGATATGGGCTTCAAGTATGAAGAGTCACTCTAATTACCCCGATATGGACTTCAAGTATGAAGAATCACTCTAGTTACCCCCAATATGGACTTCAAGTATGAAGAGTCACTCTAACTACTCCAATATGGACTTCAAGTATGAAGAATCACTCTAGTTACCCCAATATGGACTTCAAGTATGAAGAGTCACTCTAACTACTCCAATACGGACTTCAAGTATGAAGAGTCACACTGTAACTACTCCAATACGAACCTCAAGTATGAAGAGTCATTCTAATTACCCCGATATGGACTTCAAGTATGAAGAGTC
>NW_013670993.1:1815-6042 GCF_000517525.1 Limulus polyphemus | reverse complement strand
GAAGAGTCATTCTAATTACCCCGATATGGACTTCAAGTATGAAGAGTCACTCTAGTTACCCCAATATGGACTTCAAGTATGAAGAGTCACTCTAATTACTCCAATACGGACTTCAAGTATGAAGAGTCACACTCTAATTACTCCAATACGAATTTACAGAATGAAGAGTCACTCTAACTACTCCAATACGGACTTCAAGTATGAAGAGTCACACTCTAACTACTCCAATACGGATATCCATTAAAAAGAGTGACTCTGTTTACTCCAATATCCATTATGAAGAGACACTATTCCCCAATGAAGAATGTATAATAACAGTTCAGCTATATTTGATCTGTGTAAGACCTCTACTGATGAGACTTTTTGAAAGATCAGTCTGAGATCCACTCACTCAGAAGAAATGCTATCAATTATGAAGGTAAAATACATAAATTATTAAGCAGACCGTCAAAGCCTGATGTTTTGCAGGGAAACAAGTGTGAAAAATATCAAACATGACTACATAAGCTTCAAGTGCGTAATTTGATAAAAATGGAATTTCTATTTGTTTGAAATAATAATATAAGTAGTCCATCAGAACATTAACATGTAAAGGGTACTAATATAAACTTCAGTCACTAATAATGAACCAACATAACTCTTAGGAGAAAGAAGTTAAAGGACACAGAACAGTGGAACATACTCCAAATAAAGCCTCAGAATAGGATAAAGATGAAACGGGACAATTCTTTTGCGAATTTTGAATCTCTAATTAATTTCAGCCAGTTAACTATGTGCCCGCTACCTAGCAGGATAAGGAATTGCTAGCTTGCAAGGTACACTTTTCCCTACATTATTTAATTAATTTTCGAGACTTTTAGTTTTTATATTTATACTTTCCGGTTTTCGTTTTGTAGAACCTTTTTTTACCACATCTCTCATCTTTATTATTGTGGGGAACACCATTAACGGCCCTGGTATGGCTTGGTGGTTAGGGCGTTCGACTCGTTATCTGAGGGTCGCGGGTTCGAACCTCCGTCACCTAACGTGCTCGCCCTTTCAGCCGTGGGGGCGTTATAATGTGACGGTCAGTCCCACTATTCGTTGGTAAAACAATAGCCCAAGAGTTGGCTGTAGGTTGTGTCGACTAGCTGCCTTTCCTCTAGTCTGTCACTGTTAAATTAGGGACGATTATCGCAGATAGCCCTCGTGTAGCTTTGCACGAAATTCCAAACAAAAAACACAATTAAAGTCTGAACTGGTATTATTGTTTGATAGACTTGGATTGTGCTCTTGCACAATAAACTGAAAATAAGTATTTCTAATAGGACAATTTTTTTGTGTGTTTGCACATGTTTGTAAAACTGTGTTTGCGTTTATTAGTTGTTCTCATTATCGGTTTTCATTTGCTCTCAGTATATATATATTCCAAGAAGTCAGGTTTATACATATGATATATAAATTATTCCGCTATATATATTTATTTTTTTCCTAATACATTTTAAACAGTTTTGAACGTTATATCCACACGTTTTTTCACCTTAGAATTGTCATAGACAAAGGTTGACGCAGGAATATTTTCCGCAATTTTTAGCTTTCTGTGAGTAATCTAAATCATTATGTGGCAAATGTAATTGTGTGTATCCGCTTATACCGACGAATCGCTGAACCGATTGTCACTAACTCTGGCATATACCATTAAAGTGTTCCGGGAAGAGACATAAGGAATCGGTGTCAGAATCTGACCACCTTACGTTTATCCCGGGGAGGGTTGGGCTATGTCTTCCTCGTACGTTGAATGGGTAGATAAGCTAGTTACCAATAAACATAATCCACACATCATGAAAATGACAACCTTATAAAACAACAGTGCAGACTAAAATGATAGACCAGTTTATATGCATTGAAATTTAAGGATATTATAACAGTGTTACCTTCGTTGTCTCTAAAAGTACACCACATTGGTACCTAAACTTATATGTAAATATCATTGGCTTTGCATAGATTGATTGATATAGGTCAAAAACATGGAAAATGTGTTGTTGTTTTCTTTGTAATGTAAAAGTTTTGCACCAGTTATAAGACACAAAAACTGAAAAAGGGGGTTTTAAGTCTTTGTTAAAAACTATAAGAAATTTTTACAGGTTGAAATATATTTCAACTTGAATAAGTCACTTTACGCCATCTTCACCAACACGTGATATAAAGACGTGTTATATTCTATACGACATGAGCCGTTTACTTGACTTTGAAATATTACAGCTTGAATAAGTCACTTTACACCATCTTCACCAACAAATAATATAAAGGTGTGTTATATTTTATACGACATGAGCCGTTTACTTGACTTTGAAATATTATAAGTCACTTTACACCATCTTCACCAACACATGATATAAAGACGTGTTATATTATACACGAAATGAGCCGTTTATTTGACTTTGAAATCTGTCGCTGCACTGCGTGTTTATTCAACAAGTAAAATTAATAGTTTACTATTTTTAGTAACAAACATTTAGATTTAGATTTTTTACACATCTGACAGGAACGTGTTTGTATGAAAATGAAACATAATTCTCAGTAAATTAAAAAAAAACAAGCTAATATATAGAAATATCTGTATGGCTTATGTGGGTGCATATATATAACGAAGATTCAATTTCACTAGCTGTGTTATAAAAAAAAGCGTGCGCGTGAAGCATGTCTATTATCTCTAACTGTGCTCATCATTGGAAATAGTTGTCTTACCTTATGGTCAACATCATTTCTTCTTGTGGCCATTGTCCACTTGGTGTTGAGTAGCATGCTACCAAACATTTGCAGATTCTGAAAAAAATATGTCAAGTATAAGAGTAAATTAAAAGTAATATAATATTTCAGGTACGAGTCCATAATAAACTATAACAATAAACAATATATATACTTAGAATTTACCAAATACACAACGATGCAAGATATTTGTTTCTTCGGCCGAAAGACTTCTTAAATGGCTAATCAGATATCTCTAGGGTTCAGCCACAATCGTCCATAATTTAGAACTGCGGACCAGAGGGAAGACAACCAGTAGAGAACATCCGCCACCTGATGTACTCCTAACAGAATAGCGAGGCTTACTGTTGCTCTTTTCACACGTCCATGGGTAAAAATGTTAAGTTTGCTTGGTAGCATCTCGTTCCGAACCCCCATATAATAATACATAAACAATAAATATATTGTTCAAACCGCATAGACAACAAAAATATCGAAATAAAAGAATAGATCGAACAATTGCCAAGTTTTGTGATATTTTTATTTAAAGAACGATGACGTTTCGAGCTAGCGCTCTTCGTCAGATCGTATCATTAGACCAGACAAGGTAAAAACAGTATGTATCTATATATTAAACATTTGTAGTGTATTTCAATATCAAAATACGTTTACCTTTATAAATAACACATTTTAAGGTTTCATAAACAGTGCCTATTGTTATTTTATCTCTCTTTTTTTTTAAGTCCTCGAAAGCAAATTATTATTGTTAATAATTGTTCTTTTGGTTAATTAACATATCACTTTCTGGTAAATTATTATAACAATACAACCCACAGTGAGCCGAAAATCATCACCCTAAAACAATTCAGTCCACCAATAGTTCCACCTGTCATACTTGAATCAATCTAAGCAGAACACGTTGTTCAACTTGTAGGTATATTATTCTAGTTCTAGCAATGTTTTGCAAGGTTTGTATATTTCTGATAACGTGAAGACTAACATCAGGAGGCGATTTGATAACAAGTTGTTTAAATTTTTCACAGAAGTAAAAAAAACGAAAACCTCAGAAAATGAGAAATATTTGAGACTCACCTTGACTATCTATGTGCAGCTGTTTGTTATGGATTTCGCGCAAAGCTACACGAGGGCTATCTGCGTTAGTCGTCCCTAATTTAGCAGTGTAAGACTAGAGGGAAGGCAGCTAGTCATCACCACCCACCTTCAACTCTTGGGCTATTCTTTTACCAACGAATAGTTGGATTGACCGTCACATTATAACACCCCCACGGCTGAAAGGGCGAGCATGTTTGGTATGACGGGGGTTCGAACCCGCGACCCTCAGATTGCGAGTCGAGCGCCCTTGTATTTCAAATATAAGCTTCGTGATAACATTTATGAAAAAACAAAGTAACAAAAATATATATAATATTAAAAAGTTTCAGTTGATTCAAAATTTTAAGTCAGTATGTAACAAGATAATGTAACAAAAAGTATCGATTC
>NW_013670993.1:0-1026 GCF_000517525.1 Limulus polyphemus | reverse complement strand
GATATATATATATATATATAAATGGAAGAATTTTTCCGAATGACAGCTTAGGTTAAGGTTTGGTCACGAAAACAATTCTGGTTGAAAAAACGTTCGATTTGATTAGTTTTAAATCTGAAGTAGTATCATTGGAAAACTTGTTGTGTTTTAGTTCACTAGAAAATGAAAAGAAATATTTCAGGACATGATTTTATATCTATAAATGTCAAAGATATAACACTGTCATTTGATAAACGTTGAAGGAATCAGAAAACAAGAGAAAAAAAACTATAGATTACATGCAGAAAACTTTTACATTACGTCTTTTTTCGTGTTATTTATTCAGTTTCTAAAACATTTTCTCGAGACCACAAAAACAAAAGAATTTCTTAAATTAAAAATCGAGGTAATCTTCCTTAATAAATCGGGTTCTGATGAAACACCGTGATTGAGTAGTCGATATTTTGCTATTAAAGGTTCTTCATCCACTCCTATTGTTGTTAGTTTTGAGATCAATAAATAAGGTAAAACGTGTGTAGTACATAGTTATAGAGTTTGGTTCTGAACACATCAATAGAATTAGTTAAGAAGAATACAGTGTTGGCATCCAAGGTTCTAAGTTAGAAGCTGTAATTTCAGTTGGTATTAGTTCTAGATAAGAAACCTGTACAGTGTAAACGTTCACGTTGATTTGAAGTAAGAACTCCGTAGCTTTTCGACGTTCACATTGGTTATAGGTAAGAAGTCTGTACAATGTAAACGTTCACGTTGATTTGAAGTAAGAACTCCGTAGCTTTTCGACGTTCACATTGGTTATAAGTAAAAAGCCTGTACAGTGTAAACGTTCACGTTGATTTGAAGTAAGAACTCCGTAGCTTTTCGACGTTCACATTAGTTCTAGGTAAGAAGTCTGTACAATGTAAACGTTCACGTTGATTTGAAGTAAGAACTCCGTAGCTTTTCGCCGTTCACATTAGTTCTAGGTAAGAAGTCTGTACAATGTAAACGTTCACGTTGATTTGAAGTAAGAACGACGTAGCTTTTCGC
>NW_013670992.1:66059-67723 GCF_000517525.1 Limulus polyphemus | reverse complement strand
CAGGTGTACATTTGCTGTCATGTTAAACTTATATTAAAGTTTTTCGTCATTACCCATTTAAGCCGTCTCCAGCCATTATTGCTGTATTAGGTTTGATGTTTTGCTGCATATGGAGATAGGAATAATATTTTGGTTACAAATTTTAAAAAAAAGCAAATTTGAAGGGAAGGTACAAGAATTATTTGTTATGAATTGGGCAGCTGAGTTATTTGGAGACACTGATCAAGCGTAGGAATTTTTTAAATATTCAAGATAAATACATTCCTTATAGAAGGAAAACAGGTTGGCTTACAAAGAATTTAAGAGATAAAATTAAAGAAAAGCATCACAAACTCAAGAAATTTAAATTGACTAGTAAGATGGAAGATTTAGAAGATCAAGAAAGTTGGTCAGAGAGGAAATTAGGACATCAAAAAGGATGTATGAAAAAAGGTTGGCTGAAAACGTAAACATTAACAGTAATGATTTCTTTAAATACATTAAGGGTAAACAAAATGTTAGGATGGGGGGTAGGACCCTTGAGAAATGATAAAGGAAGGCTTATATCTGATGATTGTGAAATGGCTGGATTATTAATTCTTCTTTTTTTTCGGTTCTTTTTAGTGAAGATTTAAGCAGTATTCCTCATCTTGAACAGTTGATAGATGGAGGCAGGATTGGACAAGATGAATGCATTAATTCTGAGCTGGTTAAGAAAAAATTGGGAAGTTTAAAAATTATAAGGCTCCTGTATCAGATAATATTTCTCCAAGAGTTTGAAGGAGGTTAAGGATTGGATATGTGAGCCACTTGTACTATTTTTTCTAAGTCCTTGAATAGTGGGCAGGTACCGGAGGATTGGAAGTTAACTAATGTCACTCCTGTTTTCAAGGAAGGTAATAAAAATTGTCCCGTGATTATAGGCATATTAGTCTTACATCAGTTGTTGGAAAAGGTTTAGAAAGTCTGATAAAAGATACTTTGCAAAGTCATTTATCAAAGATGATAATTTTATTGAATAGCTGTGAAGAGGATGCTACTGATTTACAAAAGGAGTTATATCATTTAGTGAATTGGGCAAATAAATAGCAGATGGGTTTTAATTATACTACATGCAAGATAATGCATGTGGGTTGTTATAATTTGAATTATAAGTATAATTTGGATGGGAATAATCTTTATAGTGTCATGAAAGAAAGATATCTTGGTGTAGTGGTTGATCATTCTCTTAAGCCATCCAAGCAGTGTGCTGTTGCTAGTGGTATGGCAAATATGATTTTAGGTTGTATCTACAGAATTATTGAATACAAGTCTAAAGAAGTTATAATTTCATTATATAGGTCACATCTAGAGTATTTATTTTCAGTCTTAAGCTCCTTACCTTAGGAAGGATATTGAATTGTTGGGAAGGTTTCAGAGGAGGGTTATGAGTATGGTGCCTGTGATGGAGGGGGTTGTAATATAAGAGGAATATAAATCTTTGAAATAGTTTCTCTTGAAAAAAAAAGATTAGAGGGGATCTGGTTGAGGTGTTTAAGATTGTAAAGGGAATTGATAGTGTTGATGCATCATCTTTATTTTTTTCATACTTAATGGCGATAATAGACACCACACAAATATAAATTTTGGCAAGGTAGGAGTCATCTTCATCTAAGACAGTTTTTTTTTTTTAACAGGGTGGTTGG
>NW_013670992.1:52089-66049 GCF_000517525.1 Limulus polyphemus | reverse complement strand
AATGGGTTGCCTTCGGAAGTTGTGGAGGCAGTAAATTTAAGTGAGTTTAAGAGATAGCTTGATAACTATATGAATTATAAGGGCTGGCTTTAAGATTTTTTTAATATTTATAATTTAGTTTAGAGGATGAAACAGCCGAAATGGATCAATAGGTCCCTTTCCCCCTAAACATTATGTTATGTAATATTATTCATAGCACAACCACCAACTATTTTGCTCAGAATGCTGCAGGTTTTATCTGCTCCTGCAACCTGTTCAAATTTACAACTTCAAGTTTGGTTGACACCACAGTAACTGCTTTTGTTAAGATGTAGGTGTTTCTAATTCCCATATGGCACTGTACTGTCTCATTCAAGGAACCTTCAACAAATTTATCCACAAAGATGTCCTCGTGATCCATAGCTATCGTAGAGGGGTATGTCCTCCCATATCATCATTGTCGATGATCTACGTAAGTGATCAAGTTTTTGTTGATCCCTGTCTTTCTAGCTTTGCACCCAAAGTAAAAGACAGTTCAGATGTTGTTGTTTTTTACCAGATTAAAATGACAGTGCAACTAATCTACAACCGCTGATCTATCCCTCATTTAAGTATTCAATTGAGTTGAGTGCTGAAATTAACATCATGTGTTGTACTGCCTGTCCAACCATTCCAAGTAGTTACTCCCCTTTTTTAAGGAGAACCTTTTAAGAAAGCAGTCCAGGTATTCTCTTGTAGTACCTTTAAATCTGGGAGTAGTTATCTGTTTCATTTTGCAACAGGGGCCTGCAGTTGGTGAAACAAAATATATTTCACTGTTTCTTGGACAACGCATGGTTGAGACACACACATATCTCAGGTACTGATAAACATTGAAGTCCATAGAATGTTAACCTATAAAATGAGAGTATTAACTACATTAAGAAAGGTAGCAACAGGGAACATAAGTAATTCTTTATCCCAGAGTTCCTTAAATCTTGTTCCAATCTTTATTTCAATAGTTCAAAATTCTTTTTAGCTTATTTTAGACTAAGTGAACATAGCATTACGTATAAGATTTTATAATGCCAGCCATCTTATTGTGCAGGCACTACCAACGTCACTGTTGTTCATGCCAATAGAAAAACAAGGGAGGATACGTCATTAGGGCATCACCTGACCTTCCAATAGAAAAGAACACAATATTTCTTTACATACTGTATTGTATCATATTTTCCTACAGTAATATTTACCACAAGATCGCGCACGTGATACCAAAGGTAAATGACTCAGAACAAAATGTAACTAGAGAAAAAGCACTTTAAACTCTGTACACTCTGAAAACACATATGTAAGATTTCCGAGAATTCTCGATGAACCTATCTAAATTAGAAAAACAAACACTCAGTATTCTTGAGTGCTACAGACACAAGGTTATAGAGGTGGTGAATTCTTTATCTCCTGCGCCTTATTTACCCATAGAGTATAAGGTCACGAGATGATAACATGTGAAGATCCTCAACTCTATGTATTTAAGAATGACTTTTGAAGCTCAAGATCATCAACGAAGCTATATTATTAAGGGACCTTCCTAGCCCGCTCTCCCGCCCCCTTGATCCCACCTTCATTTGAAACAACAAAGTAGCGAAAACGTGAAAGGGAAAAAAAAGCATTTTTGTCCTCATGTTTGCTAAAGGTCATCAACGAATGGAAATGTATATTACTGAGCGACCTTCCTAACCTGCTCCCCCCGTCCCCTTGGTTCTACCTTAATCTAAGTCGTAACAATGTAACGACAATGTGTCAAGAAACGTCGTTTTATCCTAATGTTTATGTGAACATATTGTGTTTGCAATGACATTCACACAGAACTGTAAGAAGAGACAAAAAACAACAAAAGTCAATTTTGTCATACATAATTCAAATTTGTAAGATTTCAGACCACACACACATAGGAAGGTAATCGCCTTTTGTTCTTTCATATAATCACCATACTTTTATTGTTCAACGTCCCACGACTGGACCGTCTTCCATTGCGCAAATCAGTGGCCTTGTCGAAAAAAAAGATACAATATTTTTTATCAACACGCTATCATTTTTAACCTATGTCCTTTCATCAACCTTGCGCAAAAAAGAATTACACATGGAAATACTTTTGGGTACGTATATTATGGCATCACGTGTTTCCGCGATAAGTTACCCTAATTGAAGTATAGTAAGAAAAAACCTCGTGGGAGTTCCTCAAGACACGCCTATTAAACCGGAATATAAGTATATAATATGACTGTGTTGTAATATTTTAAGTAACTTAAAAATAAATAAGAGAGAGAGAGAAAAGCAAACGATGTTAAGTTCTGGAAGATCGGGCCCTTTAATTCATCATAAACAATGTATTTATTTGTAGTCAGTCATCCTTGTCACTAGATTACTTGCTTTAAATCAAACAATGGATACAAACTGCTGTGTTCCCTCCGGTTATACAATTACACCTTGAATAAAATACATAGAGTTAGGCCTAGCTGGGATGTAAACCTAAAGGAAACTATATACTTATCAAATTGTGTGGTTGTATTGCTAAATCCCCTTGAAACAAGGCCTACTTTCTTTTGTTGCACTCACGGAGAAAACTGAGAGCACATGGCAACAACAAAAGAAAAATTGTATGAATGTTTTTGATGCCGAAGGGATATAAGAACCTCACCGTGTCAATGAAGTAATATGATGCCAGATATAAGAACCTCACCGTGTCAATGAAGTAACATGATGCCAGATGTGTGTTAAAATAAAGATTATTTAACTCTTTACTAAAATGGTCGCTAAAACTGCGCAGATATACACTAATCTTTCTTAGCAATATTAATTGTAAACAGCGTCTGAAGGTGGGGGAAAAATAGTTTTTGTAAAATATATATTTTCAGCCTTGAAGAACATTAGACCTCCCGTCCCCTTTAACGTAAACCACTTTTAGTCAGTTAAAAACCAGGTACCAGGTATGAGAGGGAAATCATTGAGTTTTCTGCTTTACTATACAGGAACTTCGTTGTTTAAATCGATGTGTTATTATTGTTGTTGTTTTTCTTAGTGCAAAGAATTGCACTGTGTTCACTGTGGGGAATCGAACCCCGGATTTTTGCTCTTTAAGTCCATAAACTTACTTCTGACCAACCAAGGCATAATATTTATGGTTAATGATAGTGCTTAAATAAGAATGATATTATACACATATCCAATATTTGTTATCATCATCGAACAAACGTCAATTAATTTTCAACTTTATTGTATTAATGTGTGTGTGATAAGATTATACTCATGCTGTGAGAATACTATCTAGTTATATTGAATTACCTGTCAAACTGTATAAACCAACTAGAGATTAGAAAAACGAAAAAACAACAACAACAAAAAACGTTGTTTTAACTTTTTTTTTTAATGTTACAGGAACGGCATGGCCCAGTGGTGACAGGTGGCGTATCGAAAGGTCCATGGATCAAGCTGTGATATGCTGCTGAATATGCTATGCTTTTACAGCTGTGGATGTGTTATAACTGTGACAGTCAATCCCTATTCGATTGAGAAAAGCTGAATAGGCGACAAGTGCTATTGTCTGTTTGTCCTCCCTCTGGCAAGTAGTGCTAAGTTAGGGATGGCGATCACTATACTTAAGAATTTTCTGACCTGGCGTTTTAACCGAGGTGTCTTATAAAGTACCTACCGATCAGGTTGAAAATAACAATTATATTTTAGGCTTACAGTAAGTGTCTTTGTGTTTATCTTCAGGTTTATAGCAATAGTCTAATTATATTTTAAGCTTACAGTAAGTATTTTTGTGTTTATCTTCAGGTTTATAGCAATAGTCTAATTATATTTTAGGCTTACAGTAAGTGTCTTTGTGTTTATCTTCAGATTTATAGCAATATACTTTATTTTTATTTTAGGCTTACAGTAAGTATTTTTGTGTTTATCTTCAGGTTTATAGCAATAGTTTAATTATATTTTAGGCTTACAGTAAGTGTCTTTGTGTTTATCTTCAGATTTATAGCAATATACTTTATTTTTATTTTAGGCTTACAGTAAGTATACGTGTGACACATATATATGTCATGTAGTCTGATTTATATTCTCCTCCCCCCCAAAAAAAAGTACCGAGTTTACTGCTTTTCCCTCGTCCCCAAGTGGCTCAGAAGAAAGTGTGCGGACTTATAGCTCTACAAGTCGGATCGATACCCGTGGTGGGTGGAACATTTTGTAGCTAAACAACAAACAAAGCTTTCTGGTTTTTCTGTTTGTGTGTGAGATCAGCGGTAGTTAGCTAGAGGGCTTACAACGATAAGAACCTGGCTTTGACACCTCATGGTGGGCACAGCACATATAGCTGATTGTGTAGCTTTGCGCTTAACAACAAACAAACATTGGTATGTAAAGTCATATCCCTTAACAACAGACAAACATTGGTATGTAAGGTCATATCCCTTAACAACAGACAAACATTGGTATGTAAGGTCATATCCCTTAACAACAAACAAGCATTTAAAAGTTCATGTTAACTCTTACTGAACCTACGTTATTGTCCATGTAAATGTTCATGTTAACACTTCCTGAACTTACGTTACCGTCCATGTGATAGTTCATGTTACCACTTACGTGACCGTCCATGTACAAGTTCATGTTAACTCTTTCTGAACCTACGTTATTGTCCATGTAAAAGTTCATGTTAACACTTCCTGAACTGACGTTACTGTCCATGTGATAGTTCATGTTACCACTTACGTGACCGTCCATGTACAAGTTCATGTTAACACTTACTGAACCTACGTTACCGTCTATGTAAAAGTTCATGTTAACACTTCCTGAACTGACGTTACTGTCCATGTAAAAGTTCATGTTAACACTTACTGAACTTACGTTACCATCCATGTAAAAGTTCATGTTAACTCTTACTGAACTTACGTTACCATCCATGTAAAAGTTCATGTTAACACTTACTGAAATTGCGTACAGGTCAGCATTTTTTCTACAAATTAACCAATCATTTCAGTAGTGGTACTGACTTTTGTACTGGAGGGGGGGGGTCACTGTGAAGTAGTTTGAGAGGGGACTCAGGGAATGTAGGTTAGTTACCGATGAAAGTTATGTGTCATGGCTTTATTGAAATATATTGGTATTAAACGCCACGGTAAAAGAGCAATTGGTGACGATCATTAAGCAACTAAACTTCAAAGTCAGAAGAGCAAAATGAAGCTCTCCTTTTATTTTAGGTTTAATTATTTATTTTTAATTTTAGTCCGGTTGGTGTGGACCGCCAATTGGCAACTGATAGTTAGAAGAAGGGCCGACGAACAGTATCTAGGGAAAACTATATGAAATGATTAAACTATATTTATAAACGAACAATAAAAGAAAAAAAATTGGCTCTGCAGTTTACAGTTGCTGTAGTTTACTACCATAGTGTTAGTGGAAATGGTTACCTTTTGTGGCCGTTTAGGTAGGTGAATTGGAGTCTGGTTATTTATATTTTTACTCGTCGTTGTATCTTTATAAGCGCATTTCTTTTTGTCTCGTGTTGTACCCGAGAAGGGCCACTCCTTAGGGTTTATAGATATGTGCAGAAAAATGTTCTTAGAGCCGTTGGTTTCATGGTAAGTGGTTTCGGTAATAAGGTTTTTCTTTAAGGGACAGATATCACGTCCACGGTCATGATGACTGTCACAGAGAACTACTTATACAGACCGTGGGAACTCTTAATATCCTCAACCAGTAAACACCTTATCAGATGATCCAAGTAGGCGGGAAGTAAAGGGTCTTGACCAGAGGGTAAAAACTGTGTAGGGGCATTTTGCGCCCCAAAACTTTGTAATTTCTATTTCTTGCTTTATGATTATCAAGATTTTCGGGTTAAGAAATCCAACGATTTGACGGTGGGTGGTGCCTCCCAACTAGTATATATATATATCAATTTAAAAGCATGGATGGATAAGTGAAGGTAGTTTTAGGCAGCTTTGCACGAAGTACAACAAGCAAACAAATATACGGAAAATCACAAAATTTCTAAAGACACTTTCAAAATATCGATTTTTATTTTGGTGTGTCATATCATGCGTCCAAAACTTTCACGCCTTTCGGAAAAAAATAAAAGGATATTTATGTACACTATCACATAAAAATCTGCTTCTAGAAAAACACAGTGAAGTCAACATTACTACCTTGGTGAGGTTAATATAACTACCCCCTTTTTGAAGTCAACAAAGTCTTCCTTGGCGAAGTAAGCATTTCTCACCCTGATAAAGATAACGTAAATATGTGTTTCACATAACTACTCTTGTTGAAATCAACATATGTACCTTTGATGATGTTGACAAAGCTTTGATTCGTGAAGTCAAGATATCTACTCTTCGTGAGGTTGATACAACTGTCCCCGGTGAAGTTGGCATAACTGCCCATTGAGAGGTTAACACAACTACCCTTTGGTGAGGTTAGCATAACTACCCTTAGTGAGGTCAACACAACTATCCTGGTGAGGTTAACATAATTACCCCCCTGTTGAGGTTAGCATAGCTACTCGTGGTGAGGTTAAAATAACTACCCTTGGCGAGGTTAACATAACTACACTTCAAAAAATCACACTGATCGTGTTCAAATACAATACTATATCTTAGCAGCACGAAACAAGAAATATACCGAATAAAATCAAACTACATAACTTTAAGACGAGTGTTGTATATTTGTAATATTTACACGAATTCTTGCATAAACAACAAGATATAACTGGCACTAGCTATTTCAAAATTTTATGCATGTAAACAAATTTTAGTAGAAATATCCTAATCACGGGTTTTGAAAATAAACATTAATAGCATCATCTTCTACCTACATAATCTGCATAAGAAATAATCATGAGACATAAATACAAATGATGCAATAAATTAACACTC
This sequence comes from Limulus polyphemus, assembly GCF_000517525.1. Taxonomy (NCBI): domain Eukaryota; kingdom Metazoa; phylum Arthropoda; class Merostomata; order Xiphosura; family Limulidae; genus Limulus; species Limulus polyphemus. Next base: position 59,162 of record NW_013670992.1, on the reverse strand, counting down.
AAATTCTTTATATTACTGGCACAGCGGTACGTCTGCGGACTCACTACGCTACAAACCGGGTTTCGATACCCGTGGTGGGAAGAGTACAAATAGCCCATTGTGTAGCTTTGTGCTTAACTTCAAACAAATAAAATTATATTATTGTGGTGCCCTCAGTGACTCGGCAGTAAATCTCCGCGCCCAGAAAAACAGGAGATTAAGGATCTCGTGTGTGTGTGTGCGTGTTTCTCGACAGTATAACAGCTGGGCCACAAAGAATGGCTCAGGGGTAAATCTGAAGGCTTATAACGCTAAACGGTGGATGGCACGGTACAGTTAACTCATTTGTATAGCTCTGAGCTTAACAACAAGAAAACTAACTAACCTTACCAAAATTACCGAATTTTAACTAATATCTTCAGATTCAATGGATACGTCACAGCCACTTAGTTTTTGACCAATAACCACTGTACATTATTGTTTGTTTGTTGTTAACAACAAAGATACTCAACAGACTATCTGTACTATGCCCACGGACATCGAAACCCAGTTGATAGCTTTATCAGCTTTTTTTAGTCGCTGTACCACTGGGGGAAGGGTGGTACTGTATGTTAAACTACAGTACAGTGAATCGTATTTTACCTATACTAAATACGCAACATTTTTCATTTGTTATAATGTATCATTTCTAATTTAGAATGTTGTACATTTTAATCCTCATCTACAGAAAAGGTGAAACTGCTATACCTGATATATTTGCCGAAATGCTACTTTCTGCGCATGAGTACGAAAATAGGAATGCTTCTCATGTTTATGCATCTTATCAGCTAATATGTGTTTGGTTTTTCTGTGAAACCTTTTGCTTTTTCGTCAGTGTTATTGGGTAAAGGGAAAGCAAGGCACAAGCTATACAGTGTTATTAAAACATTTTCCGTTCATAGCTCAGAAGAGGAGGACGTGATTAATAACTGAAATTTCTGTGTGTGTGTGTGTGTGTTGGAGGGGGGGGACAAAATACTTGTTCCGGCTCCGAATATCACTGCCCCCAAAAGCATGGACATAATCACCATATTCAGGTAATTAGTGTGATGATTTTTTTCAGGGATCATGGACGTCGACCTCCCCCCCCCCAGGCCAGCCAGGTAGTTAAAGATATAGTACGAAAATGGTCGGGTTTTATGATATTCGTCAAAATCGTTCATGTTATAAGATGGCGCGCACATACACAGTAATGGTTATACGAAGGACAAGACCGATTCAGTTCTCAGGTTAAGGGTCCCTTTGTTCGCACGTGTATGAGTTTTCCACCGCTTTTTGATGTGAATGTTTTCCCTCATCTGAACACAACTTCCGCTAGAAAAAAGAAGAAAGCTAGTTCTTCAAGGACACAAACATCCTCTTAATAACTTAGTGACGTCACAACGTTTTAAACCAATCATTACCCAATAGAAACTACGCATGGTTATTAGACTCAGGGACGACTTTTCACGTTTTGGTGTATGAAATAGCTGGTGTGCGAGAATAAGGATCGTTTGGTGATGCTTAAGAAGCTTTGACGGTTGTCTCAAACCTTGAGAATAACAGCGGACTTCACAGTTTTAAGTAAGCTGATCAAAGTGCTTCTGAAAAAGTTTGAAATATAATTATTTAACCTCGCTGATTTTTTAAAGGAAAAAAGCCAAAAATGGGGGGTCTTTTGAGTTTCTTTTGGTCTGGAGAAAGTCCAGATATCGACATTCCGGACGAGGGATCAGGTTTAACCCCCAGAGAGAAACAAAACATCCGGAAAACGTGGGCCATCGTACAAAAAAATGTAAAGGAAAATGGTGTTGAACTTTTTATCAGGTCAGTCACTTTTCTTCACTTGTACTTTACCTTGATTTTGCACAGGAACTACAAATAATTTATAAATAGCTCGATTATTATAATAGGTTGGCAAACAACGATCTATAAGCATAAGGAAAGACTTTATTGTTGGTAGAACATACTAGATATTTCGACAGAACATTGGTCTGTCTTCTTCAGGCTGAAATATGTAGTGTGTTCCATCAACAATAAAACTTTTCCTTGTGCTTATAAATGTTGTTTGTCTACATATTTTGATATTAGCGTAATGTGCTCCTAAACACCTCATGAAAAAAAAAAACTTGTTATATTTGACGGGCAGACCTTTAGTTTTAAAAATAATAAAAATAAAAGATTTTAAGACAATGATGTAGCTGTGGAACGGACCAGAAACTATATTTATTTCATATAAACTAAAAGAAGAAACAACTATTTTTCTTGTTGGTTTGTTTCTGGAATTTCGCGTCAGTCTTTCCTAATTTAGCAATTAGTTTTTTAACAACGAAAAGTGGGATTAGTCGTAACATTATAATGCTCTCACGTCTGAAAGTGAGCATGTTCAGTGCTGGGATCCAAACTCGCAACCCGCAAATTGCAATTCTTGACGTGAAGATTGGCCCAATGATGGCTGGTTAGACAGCAACTTGTACAGGATAGATAGGACACCATTAAAGGAAACTTTCTGAAACTTGTTTTAGACTTAGTCTACTTGTTGATAATTGTCAGAGAAAAGCAAATAAAAAAAAACGCATTGTTGCTTGGAATGCTGAACAGGAAACGTTTGTAACTAATAATTGAAACTACTAAGAATCAAGCCAGTTTCCACTAGAACATGAAATTCAGTTGATGAATTTCTCTATCACGAACCACGATAGTGACTCATAATATAGATCACCCAGGAATTTTATAAAAATTCTAATAGAACATAGGTCAAAAACTATCTTATAGCACACTTGTTATATAACATATAATACTCAAAACCTTCTATCTCAACAACTAAGGCTGCTAAAATATTGATAATAGCAAAATAGTTGATTTTTCGATTGTTAGACAAAATTCATCCATTTGTTTTTTTTGAATAAAATATTCAAATCCGTTTTTTTCTGTAGTCTCGTGAAACAACAATAACAATAATAATATGCCTGGGCAAACCTACTAACAAAAATCCTGCACAGGTCATAGGACTATTTTTATGTTCATTCTTGAAAGAGAAGAAGAGATTTTATCATTTTTTTCATCACTATTGGGCAAGTTTCTCTTTTAAGCCAATCAAGTACCGAAGTATATGGCAAAAATGGGTAGGTATATTGCGTCAAAATATATGCACAACTACTAAACGAACTCCTGCGAAGATTGTAGGGCTATTTTAAGTTGATTCTTGAAAGTCGACATTTCCATCCTTTAAAATATCATAAGTTCTTTTTTTCGCTACCAATATAAGTTTTTAGAAGCTATGTAAGCATCGCAGAAATGTAGAAGTTATTTAGGTATGTTATAGTAGTCCGAAACCTTCGTTTCATTAGAGTAAACAATGTGTATATTTATAACAGTGTCTCCAGCTTTATTATTATTGATTATAGTTTTACAAGCCGCTACAGAAAAAAAAACGGCTACGAATACTTTACTGAAATTTGGACAATAGTAATGAATGTAGTGTTGAGTACGTCATAGGGTAGTTTTTCTGTTTTTTTTGCTCTACAGGATTTCTCCAAGTCTTTCACTTTCCGCCATTCAAAAAATCCAGTATTTTACTAATGCGCATCAATCGGAAAATAATTTGTACTAGTTATAGCGCATTAATTGGAAACTGCCACGTTGAGGATCCATCATTTCTCGAGTTTGCTGTTGTACTTTGTCTCTACGAGTGTTTCTGGGGCCCGGCATGGCCAGTTGGTTAGGGCGCTCACTCGCAATCTGAGGGTCGCGGGTTCGAATTTCCGTCACACCAAACATGCTCGCCCTTTCAGCCGTGGGGGCGTTATAAGGTGACGGTCAATCCCACTATTCGAGAAGCCCAAGAGTTGGCGGTGATGATTAGCTGCCTTCCCTCCAGCCTTACACTGCGAAATTAGGGACGGCTAGCGCAGATAGCCCTCGTGTAGCTTTGCGCGAAATTCAAAATAAACAAACGTGTGTTTCTGTGACTGTTTCAGTGAGTTTTCGAACAGTAGACGATTACCAAGGTAAATTTCTCTAATATTGTGAGTGATGATTTATTCTACTGATTTTCGTACTTCGCTGAAAGTATTAGTGCGTGTTTTAGTAGTAGTATTATTCACGTTTTTGTTTCACAAACCTACAGCGAAATCGACTGGGTATCTTGAACCAAGACCTAAACAGGTATACTATTAGAAACGTGCGAATGTTTACGACCTATTTACAAAGTGAAATTTGATTTAAGAAGCTATAAATAAAATGATACATGCGATGTTGTGGACGGTTTCCTTCGTACTCGAAGCTTATTAAACGTGTGTTTATACAAAACCTCAGGGGCACAAAACCACCTGACTCGATAAATCATGATTAGGTGGAAGAAAGCCAATGTAGAAGCAAACTGTTGAAAAACATGCAACTGAATGTAGCTTAAAATGTATTCTTTATAAATTTACATAAAAAAATCAACTTAAGAAACAAGATAATTAAAAATTGTTAATTTAAAAATTAATTGGGGATCGTCAAAAAATATACAGAAACAAGTTGAATCAAAATGCAAAGATTATATTTTCAAGCCTACTAGGAGGGGCTCTATACAACAACAACAACAACAACAAAAAAGTACAAGCTAGACTGGAGAAAGTGTCTAAGCTATTTTCTCAAGCTACACATCCCTATTTAGACGTCCTCCGGTGGGACAGCGAACACTCACACACACCCACTATCTCGACCCCCATGTCTGCAGTACTTATCAGTCTTAGTGGAGTCAAAATAGGGACTTGTAGCTTGAGCAAATAATGTAGACACTATTTCCAGCTTAGTTTGTTTCCTTTTTGTTTTTAAAGAGTCCCTAGTTGTAGGCTTGAAAATATAATCTTTGCTTTTTGATTCAACTTATTTCTGTACTTTTTTGACGATCCCTCTTCTTATGGTATTTAAATTAACAATTTATAATTATCTTGTAATGATGGAAATAGTTGTATTTATTCTGACGTGAGAACGAGAATAAATGTTTTCATTTTTTTTTACTATTTTCATCTGAAGTTTAGTTTTTGCCTGTTTTAGTATTGTACTTAATTGAAAATGTTTTCAACGAATGCGATCTAAAAACACGACCCTCAATAACGTTTAGAAATTGCAGAAGTAAGGCGCTTTTTGTCAGGCACACGGGCGGTGCGCATGCGCTGATTGGTTGCTAGGTGCAGTTGCACACAATGTGCGTGATTTGAGAAAGATACTGGCGCGGCGGTGTTTACTGGCTGTTAGTATGCAAATAGAAACAACTTTTTAAAGAAGTGTATTAGTATGTGTTTTGTTGATATACTTTCTGATTTGTGGAAATAATGCAACTGGCATTTTGTAGGGGGGGTAGATGGGGAGGGGAGCCGCAAAATATTCCTACGTAGTACACTGACTTAGGTTCCAATACAATTACACAGGCCTGCGAATTTAAAATCTGTTACGTCTATATTCGTTTGTTTGTAATTAAGCACAAAGCTACACAATGGGCTATCTGTGCTCTGCCCACCACGGGTATCGAAACCCGGTTTCTAGCGTTGTAAATTCGTTTGTTAATTTCCCGTAGAAATTCTTTCCGAGAAACTTAAGCGGTACAAGTCCTTTTTTAACTAAAACTAGTTTATTATTTCTCGATACATCTTTATAATACACAGAATTTTCACAGTCAATACATTTGCAATCTCGATAACAAAACACATACTTTATATTACCGCTCACTTGGATCAATTATCTGTCTCTATATCTATCTATCTGCAATTATTATCTCCGCTTTATTTGCCGGGCTTATATACTAAAATAGAGGGCGTCTAGAAAAAACTAGTTGCCAGGAAAAGTCATGATCCTTCTAGAAAATCGTCACGTGACTTCCGCTGTCGTAACAACTCCATAAAAGTTGTTTTGGTTTTAATAACGGATTTTCCATAATTCAGCTACACAGACTTCGAAAATAATATTATTTTTTTTTCTAATAAGGATTTTTTACAAATTGGGGAGGGGAAAAAAAAACTTGGATCAAATTATTATTTCGTTTACCATAATGAAATATTTTTATTTTTATGTTTGGTAACAAAAATACAAACAAACTGAAGAAAAGGAAAGAACATTGATGTCAAACGAATATGCATCCTCATTCATCCTGATTTATTTTTGTGAAATCTACGTCTTTTAGTTTGAAAACTACATGTTGTGGTCTTTCTTTTATCTCGTTTCAATGACCAGCAGTAATCAGCCATTATGCTGATATTCCATCTTCCCAGATACCTCCTCTCCATTTCCCTAATGTCTTGATGACTGTCCCGAGATTTTCAGGGAAATAGTCAATATGTGAATGTAAGAAATGAACTTTCAAACGCGTATTACAAACCAACTCTTTGAATTTATCGAGCATGTTATTGACAATATTTTCGTATTTTGAGTCTTTGTTGTTTCCTAAAAATGTGTCAGTAACATCTTTAAAGGCAATCCACGCTTCTTTTTCAATTTTTCTCATTATTCTTTCGAACTGTTCATCCGAAGTCAATTTCCTAATATGAAGCCCAACAAAAATCCCTTCTTTAAGTTTCGCTTCTGATAAAGCTGGGAATTGCCCACATAGATACAACAGTCGCCATATCTGTTTAAAGCCTTTAAAAACTGCTTCATCAAGCCCAGTTTTGTGTGAAGTGGAGGTAATAGGGCTTTCTTTGTGTCAACCAAACTCTCACGTTCAGTGTTTTTTGATCCTGATATCAGGCTCGTTTTTTGCGTGGCCATTACTTCCTTTATCCAGTGCTGATTTCGTGCTCTGCTGTGCCATTCACATAAAAATCATGGAAACTTTGTATAACCAGTTTGTTGACCCAACAACATATAAAGGACTTTTAAGTCACCACAGAGTAGCCAACCATGTTCTTTGTATTTGACCTTATTAAGAAGAAGTGCGATATTTTTGAATGTCTCCTTCAAGTGAACCGAATGAGCAATAGAAGCAGATGCATATGTGTTACCATTGTGAAGGAGAAACCTTTTAGACTTCTTTTGGAGGCATCAATGAACAATCGCCACTCACTTGGTTAAATAGACTACAGCTCCTAGCA
>NW_013670992.1:48133-51089 GCF_000517525.1 Limulus polyphemus | reverse complement strand
GAAAAGTATGGTATAAACTCTTTCTCACGATATCTGTACCAGTAAAATGATGTCCTTGGAGAAAGTAAGTTCTTAGCCCAAAATCTGGACCCTAAAATCTCCGAAGAATCCTTTGGAAGGCCCAGATCTCTCACCAAATCATTAAGTTCACCTTTTGTGAAAAGTTGTGGTTCACCGACATTTCAGGTTGAAAACAATCCCCATCATCATTTCTATTGACATCAGATTCAGACTCAGATGAAACTATATCAAGAGTCTCAGGTGGAGTAGGTACAGGTACATCAGGTCCATGAGCAACAAGTCTTACAGCAGATTGAAGGTTCGGATAAGAAATTTCTTTTTATTTCGAGTGTTGTAGCCTTGCACGTTACATGAGCAAAAATAGCAGTCATCTACGTGGTTTCTAAGCTCACGCCAGACCACTGGAATTCCATAAGGCAAAGACTTTTTCTTACCCTTAGTCCATTGTCTCAACTCTTCGACACAAACGATGCATACTTTCTGCCTAGCCCATGATTTGTCTTGGTCCTCAAGTTTTATTACAAAATACTAGTAATACGCCTTTTTTTTACGAATTCTATTATGTTTTGCCTTTGTTTCTTTACAACAAATTTACCACAAAAATAACAGAATATGTTTGGGTCATTTCCACAATCTCTTGTTGCCATAGCAACGAGCCAGTTATATTGAAAAGAAAAAAATTATTTCAAAGTGCACGCACAAACAAATACTATACAGAAATGACACGTCATGCTGCCTGTTAACCGTTTATATGCTAGAAGTTTTTTTCACGTGGGTTATAGAACGATCGATAAGACTCTCACGTCGCAATTGGTCTAGAGGAGTCTATAGTCAGTGGTTATGAGCATTTTAAGCCTAACAAAATGTGGCCCGATTTCAATGAAAATGATTCACTTATATAAAAAATACATGTGACGTTTTGTGAAAAATCTGTACGTAATGGAGAAAAATGGATATCGTTTTCGGATCCAGCGTATAGGAATTGTGTAGAACATGTAAAAAAAGACCATCGCAGGCCTGTGTTACCACTAGTAAAATTACTAAGATATAAATTCTTTTTTTTTACTAGGATGCACCTGCAAGACTGTTACATTTTTGTGTAGTTCCCGAAAGGGGGCCAAAGGCCGTCTGGAGGGGTCACTATAAAGTAATGAGTTGTCAGTCAGTCGACACTAAGATGACGTCACATAAGAGATTATTAACGTTGCAATTTGTACTATCGTGACGTCAGTATAAAGTGTGCATGTCATGAATCACGAAAAGAATTATGCATTTTGTAGGCTAAGACACAGCATGACATATGAAAGAAAGAAATACAAAAAAATATGTATTACTCTTTATTTTGGTTTTATTTACTCTTGAAACGGAAGTATATTTAGTTTGCAATGCTCTACGTCTAAGGCTTAGGTACAAGAACAATGACAAGAAATTCCAGTCAGTCTATCAACAAGAAGCTCGCGACCTTCGTGATATATACACATACCCGAACTTCAAGATACTGCCGTTGTCTTCCAAGCAAGATGGTAAGAAAGGTAAGCTTAACAATTTAACAACAAAAATCAAGTAATTTTGCAATGCAAACTTACTATAAATAACTCTTCATAGTTCGGCTCTGAAATATATTGCTGTAAGATATGTTTTCAATGTTTCACTTTGGTTGCTTGCCAGAGGGAGGAGCTACTAACGTGATGATGATGACACTAGATTTAGAAATTTTATAAAAGTAGTCTTAGAATACTTAGATTGTTCGTGAATGTTAATGGTTGAGATACTTTACAAAATATCTAGAAACAAGGATACATTATAAGTACGAGAAGCAGTGTAGCATTGAGTCAATTTTCAGTTTATTTACTGAATTAGAAGTCAGTGAAGTATTAAAATCATTGTTAGTTATCGCGTTTATTTATTTACTCGATCGTTTAGCCGTGAAATTGTACAAGTTTATTTGTACACCCCCCAGTAGCACAGCGGTATGTCTGCGGACTTGCAACGCTAGAATCCGGGTTTCGATACCCGTGGTGGGCAGAGCACAGATAACCCATTGTATAGCTTTGTACTTAATTACAAACAAACAAACAATTATTTGTACGTTAGTCTTAGTATCATTAGCGATTAAATGTCTATTGAAAGTGAAAATATTATTTGTGAAGTTAGTCCTACAATTGTGTACGAGTGTCAGTAATATTAAGTATGAAATAAACTAATTTGCTTATGTGGACTAGACTTCGAAATATCTTCACAAAATAACCCGTCTAGCGAAAGAACATGTTATAATAATATCAAGTACACTCAATGTCAACGACTTAAAATCATTTATGTTGCGCTCGAGTGAGAAGATGTACCTTATACTTCAATACGTCACAACAACAACAAAATTAAAATATTGCAAAACGATACAAAAAAATAAAACATAATATTTGGAATGTCGTTATCTCTGTAAATTGTATAATATACAAAATAATTATAAACCAAATAACTCCACCTATGTAAAAAGAGTAATTTTTGATTTTCTGTGTATTTAGGTTCTTTGATGCTCATCCTGATTATATCAAGTTATTTAAACCGCTGGCCAATATTCCCAGGGATCAGCTGCGTAGCTCCAAGCGACTAGAGGCACACGCTCTATCTGTGATGTACGCTATAACCTCATTGGTGGACAGTCTGGATGACGTAGAATGTTTGAAGGAGCTGCTTTTGAAAACTGCGCATAATCATGCTCACCGTGGAGTACAGGGTGAACAATTTGACGTAAGATATTACTGCTGATTTTTAACTAAGTTATATTAACTAGCAGATATATCCGCCCGGGGGCTGTTGTAACTGCTAGTTCCTGCGGAAGGCTATTGGGCCTGAGGGCTTTCCTGGAATTGTCTGACAGTTCTACAACAATGTACTCATACTTGACATTCAATAATGTTCACCGTCCATGAGAAAA
>NW_013670992.1:33271-47202 GCF_000517525.1 Limulus polyphemus | reverse complement strand
CAAATATCCATTTTAAAACCGAGTTTCACTAATGTCTTATAGACATTATCTCAGCATTTTTCTTTATTAGATGTCCCCCCACCGGTGGGTCAGAGGTATGTTTATGGACTTACATCGCTAAAATCTGGGGTTCGATTCCTCGCGGTGGACAAAGTGCAGAGAGTCCATTGTGTAGCTTTGCACTAAGAAAACAACAACAAATAAATGTGTCAATGATTTATATTGGTTTCAAAATCTGTTGTTTAATCCATATACTCTGAAAATGCATAGGTGTGAATAATTTGAAGAATTCTAGAAGAACTTATGTAAAGGATGACAAACACCTAGTACTTTTGAATACTAAATCTCTCTTTGTTTCTGCCTTCAGGCCGACCATGGTCGCCCATAACTTAACGTGTTAAAACCAAATAAAAGAAAACTGTGTCTTGGCTATGAAGTGGTCCAAATAACTGTCTCCGCTGAAAGGTTATTACTCTTCACGTCAAACAGACGAGACAAGCAACACAACCCATTAATAACGATACAACACAATTTATATTATATAAACTAGCAGAAATACCCCTCCGGGTAGGAATAACTGCTAGTTCCCGCGGAAGGCTATTAGGCCTGAGGGCTTTTCTAGAATTGTCTGACAGTTCTACAACAATGTACTCATACTTGACATTCAATAATGTTCACCACCCATGAGAAAAAATGATTATATTTAAATTTTAGTTTAAAAATGAGCTATCATCACAGAGTAGATTTTATTGAAGTATTTCTTTGTAGACGCAGTTCTCAATGAAAGTGACTTGCTTTTCTGTTGCAACACTCATGAGATTTTCACTCAAGAAAAACAAATAATTTTTTTAAGTTTGTTTTTGATTGTTTTATATTTTAAACTTACTCCTTTTTGTTTGTAATTTTTATTGGTTAAATCTGAAACACATCATTTTTGTGGAATTTTTTTTTTATTTTAATTTATTGCTCAGCTATAAAAATACTGACTAGTTATAAAATTATTACCGAGTTATGATTGGTGATGATCGGTGTGGTAGTTTCCGAAATCCGAGTTTTGGACGTATACATAGCATGTTCCATTATAATAAGATAAGCAAGTACGCAAAGCAACCTGGGAATATATACTTGCACGTAAGATTCTACCAAGGTAGTCTGTTGTTGTTTTTGTTAAGCACAAACTTAATATAATAGTCTAACTGTGCTCTGCCTAACATAGGTACCAAAAACCGATTTTTTTAAGCCCAGACTGCTTAATTACAAACAAATAATTTGACACTTATAAAATTTACATTTTATTTAAAGGCTGACGCTGTTGGGAGGCCTGTAATTATTAATGAGTTATATTACTTGAAATTGAACTTGTCTTCATTGGAAATAAGAATATAATAAAATTAGAACAAAATAGGGAAGTTATGGTGAGAAAGCAGCCTATTCAGTTATTCTTATTTATAAGGTATCAGTATTAAACTCACAGTTATTAGTCAATATTTCCATAGAAACAAACTGAGTGTTGGGTCACTAACGTTACAAATATTAACTATTCCTTTTCACTTTGTTTCAGCATCTAACCATTATTATTCTGAAGTTTTTAAGAGATGGCCTTGGAAGCTCCTTCACGCCCCCTGTTGGCGAAGCCTGGGAGAAGGCCTTTAATGTCATGAATGAGATAATCAAGCAAGGCTTGAAAGAGCATGCAGTCGAGAAATAAAATCTACCAGGACGACATTTATATTACTGTCATAAGGAAGGGCATTATAGCCATTTCATTGTTCGGGTAATGTCGTAACCATAGGCAATGTAACACTTTTCCTGCCATAGACACCCGAGTCTTAGTAACAGTGCTTATGATCAACGTAAAGAAATACACGATCCTTCTAGAATGTCATGATCATGCAGGAAATAGAAAGATATTGTTAAGTTTAAACTCTTGAAAACTAACTTTTCTACCAGAAATTCATATTTTTGATTAGGTGTTTGTTATCTGACTTTTAATTTTATTTTATTTTTCTCAAATGTAAGTTTTGGAGAAATAAATGTCACGATTTATATTTCGATGTCTTAAAATAAGTTCATTGAATTCATTACATAATCTAAGCTGAATATTTTTGAATGAATTTTTTTATTGTTTGTATCATTGACTGCCTCGTTGTTTATTGGACTGTATTATCAAACTTTTGCTAACTCTGAACTTTGTCATCAGTTTGTAATGTCTGTTTTTGATAATAATAATAATAAAAAATTATGTATAGTATGGATAACCAAATATAAACACAGAAATAATTTTCACCTAGGTATAGACTTAATAGTTACTCCTTGTTTATTGTCAACGTACTATAAGTTATACTCCTAATTGCTTGTTTTGTGTTTACACATTATGGAAAAAATATCATATTCCAAATGACTGTGTTAAAAACAAACAAACAAAAGAAAACCGTCAAAAATGGAGTGACGTTATCCACAAGATTCCTACTACAATTTACTGAATTGAATAAATGTATAGAATAAAATTTGGAATAGGTTTAAGTGAATAATAGTAAATTGAAAACTGGGTAAAAAAAAAGTCTCTCTTTATCTGAAAATATAAGTAATAAAATCTTTAATTGTTTAGTCTTTTCTATGTAACCGAATGCAAAAAAATAAAATAACATAATTGCACAATAGAAAAAAAAAGAACAAAATCGAACACATTTTTGTGTCGATTTTGTTTATCGGGATTGTTGACCGGCACACTATAATATCTTGAAAAGGCAAGCATATTCGGCGCCAGGTTTTGATCCCGCGAAACTTCCCGATCGCGAGTTTAGTGTTCTAACCACCAGACATCTAGCGTGGATCAGCTTGTAACTTCAAATCGCGGTTTTCGGTTTTTAATAATAATAATAAAACGGCGCCTTTACGGATAATATTATAATAAAAACCTAAGCAGACTGAATAAATTGATTGCCTTATCTCTAATGAGGCGTATTAAACAGGGTGAGTCAAAATTACTATACTCTTGGCACATTGGGTATAGTTGGTATTATACGCTTGGTACTAAAGAAAATATTACGAAGACAATGAAACCAATTAAATATCTTTTTTTTTCAAAGTAAAAAGTTGAAAATTAAACTACTCAAATATAATCTTACTAAAAACGTTAAACACGTAATATGGTTGTAGTTTAATATATTATTATCTACCTCTTTTTCATATTACTGTATAGAGGTCTTGCACGTGAAGAAACAACTTTATGTTTCACTCGTCGCCGCCATATTGGACGTCAAACATGAAACAGACAAGCTTTCTGATTCGCCAGTTCTTTTAAACGACTAGTTAATCCGAATAAAATAAATAATATTAATAATAAAAATATGGTGTTAATACAAATCATAAGCTTAATTTTAACGTGTAATAACTTGAATAAAATTGATTAAATATTACAGTTCACCAATTTAGTCTAGTTCAAACCGAAACCTTTGTTCAAGCAATTGACGATTCACAGTACCTTGTAAAAGTATTCACCCCCCCCCTGCAAAGTTTCCACATTTTGTTGCTGTCTGAGTTTGCAATCATGAAACTTTCGAATGGTACTTTATACTTAGAATTTACACAATCTACTCCAAACTGAGAAAGCTAAAAATGATGATATTATTTAAGTAAGTTAGATTTTCAAAGAAAATTATAATATTCTTAGTTGCATAAGTATTCAACCCTATTGCTACGGTAACCCTAAATCAGTTCAGGTACAAAAACTTAGTTTGAAAGGTCCCAAGATTAGTGTACTGGTCTCTGTCTGTGTGTAATCAAAGTGGTTTAACTTGAGTTCAGAGTAAATGCATCCGTTCAAGCCACAACTCGCATAGTGATATGACAAACCAACCACGAAGATAAAAAAGCTTTCTAAACAAGTCGGGGATAAAGTGGTATAGAAGCATAGATCAGGAGAAGGTTACAAGACAATTTCAAAGTCCCTGATTATCCCTTTGAGTACGGTGAAGTCCATCATTAAGAAATGGAATGCGCTTCATACAACCCAGTAACTACCCAGATCAGGCCACCCTATGCAAGTAAGCAGCCAGGAAAGTGGTCATGGATGCCACTGTAAATCCAACAGTGACTTTGAAATATTTTCAAAGTTCCATGTCTGAGATGGGAGTCAATATTCATGCATCGACAATATCCCTGTCTCTATCAAAGCTGGCCTGTATGGGCGAGTGGCTGTATGTCGTACTGAGTTTGCGATAAAGCATGTAAATGATACTGCAGACGTGTGGCAGAAGGTTTTGTGGTCAGACGAGACAAAAACTGAACTTTTTGGTCTGTATTCAAAGCATTGCATCTGGCGGAAGCCCAACACAGCACATCATCCAGTTAACACCATCCCAACTGTTAAGTATGGTGGTGGTGGCAGTCTAATGATATGGGGATACTTCTCATTAGGAGGACCTGGGAAGCTTGTCAGGATTGAAGGGAAGATGGATGGTGCAAAATACAGGCGAATCTTAGAAGAAAACTTGCTTGAGTCAACCAAGAATCTAAAACTGGGTCAAAAATTCACATTTCAGCAGGACAATGACCCGAAACACAAGGCTAAAGCCACACATAAATGGTTTCAAAAGAAGAAAGCGAATGTCCAGGAGTGGCCCAGTTCGTATTGTCCGTGATATTTTACTGACACCTGTGAACCAGGTGTAGACTGCCCTCTTGTATCCTCCGGTGGGTTAGCGGTAACTTTAAGGATTTACAACGCTACAAGACGGGGTTCGATTTCCGTCGGTGGGCAAAACAAATAGCCTAATGTGGCTTTTTTTGCTAAAACAGACAGACATCCTTTGGCATCTTGCTAAACCCAAGCAGAAGATTGCATACTCTGACTTGAGGTATGTGTGAGAAGAGCTGGGACCATAACAGTGTGTGTGTGTAGCATAGGCGTCGGAAATGGGGGTGGGGTGGAAGGGCACGTGCTCCTCCAACATTTTGCTGACAACACATTTCTTTTTATTTATCCCTGTTCTGTGCATTGGCAAATTCTAAACATCATTCTGTTAGTAGCTTGTGTATCTGTCTAATGTACGTACACGTTATTATCTGAAACATTTTTATTACTTGTATGACTTAGGATTTTCTATTATACAGCAGACAATTTAACTTGTATTTTCCTGTTTCTACAATACAGTACTTGTTATAGTGTGAAATTGTTGAATAATATCTTAAAGTGTTTTTATTGTTTGTCAGACAATTTTTATTCATTTACGTCTAAGTGACTGCAAGTTCTATATTTCACACCTTATGGCTAAAGGTCACAGTTTCCAATAGTTTTATTTGTTTGTAATTATGAGCACAGCAGCTACACACAGGCTATCTTTTCTCTGCCCACCAGGAGTATCGAATCTCGGTTTTTAGTGTTATAAGCCTTCGAGACTTAACGCTGAGCCACTGGGGGCTTCCAATGGTCACTTAGTATATGTACATTCTTCGTGAAAGAATCGCTATTTTGCGGCTCCATAATATTTATAGAACAAGAATATCGCATTATTACCCGCGATACCGAATTAGGCATAATTTAAATTACTTAAGCCTAATCTGACAAACATATCAATGACAGCGAAAATATTCGTGATTTACAATTGATTAACTCAATATAAATCTATATCCGAGTGATTTACTTTAGAACTCACAAAAAATATCCTAACACTAATCAGCTTAAAGAAACAAGTAATAAGGAGAGCATTAGAGCTACCAGAAGCCATCAAGAGTAGACAGTGTAAGGCAAGTAGAGCGTTGGAAGGATGGAGTTAATGAAGATGTGAATGAGAATGGAATTGCTGAAGACCTGGAAATGAACAGAAATGGTTGGAGGAGGACAACACGTGCGAAGGACGACAACCCCCTGATAAAGAGAAAAGCTGACGAAGAAAACTAATCAGCTTAGAAGTCTTTTAAACTAAATCTTTTTAACAATAGTAGAATAAAACGTGCACATTTACTACCGACGATCTCACATTTAGGCGTGTTTTAGTTTTTTTTTTACGTTAATATCGAACACGCTTCGAGTCCGAAGGTACTCGTAAATACTGTCGTTTTCATTCTACCCAATAAGAAGGCCATGAAAGAAACGTAGTGGAAGAATGCATAATTTATTGGCTACTGTATCGTTCGATTTCTTCGTTTTGCAGAATGACCTTCAGAGATGTGACGTTCTTATTCGATCAAAGTTTTTTTATACTTAAAAATAGAAACGTTCGTGATTATTTCTACGTCAGCAATGGACTACTAAGTGCGATAATTTACTACAAGACGTTTTCCAACTAATTTATTTGTCTACACGAAATACAATTACGGTTTAAATCCTAGCGTAACTTATTAGTAGAACCTACGTGGTTGATCGTTTGCTCCAGTTTATGTGTGAGCAAGCTATGTTTTATATGTAGACTGTTCATCGTTGGTTCTGGTTAAGATCTTAAAACAATTTGGGTGAACGATTATGTCACACTCATCAAGGCCTTGTTCCAGTTCTCGATCTGTTCGAAGATCTTAAATTTCCATGTTCTTCACAAGAGTTAACGTTTTTTTTTTGTAGTAGAACCAGTATAATCACGCTGACAGTAATGACAGATTAGTTTATAAGTAACATTTGATGTTTTCAGTGAAGGACTACGAACGACCTTTAAATAAAGACAAATTTTGCAAGCGGCAGTCAGGTTTACTCACGTGTATCTGATTTGAGGATATACCCCATGGAGTACGGTTCGTAGCTGAGTTATAACTAACGGGCATCCCTATGGACTACGGTTCGTAACTGAGTTATAACTAACGGGCATCCCTAAGGAGTACGGTTCGTAACTGAGTTATAACTAACGGGCATCCCCATGGAGTACGGTTCGTAACTGAGTTATAACTAACAGGCATCCCCATGGAGTACGGTTCGTAACTGAGTTATAACTAACGGGCATCCCCATGGAGTACGGTTCGTAGCTGAGTTATAACTAACGGGCATCCCTATGGACTACGGTTCGTAACTGAGTTATAACTAACGGGCATCCCCATGGAGTACGGTTCGTAGCTGAGTTTCTACACTCGGAGAATGTTTACTAACACATGACAAAGTTATAACTAACGGGCATTCCCATGGACTACGATTCGTAACTGAGTTTTTTACACTCGGAGAATGTTTACTAACATATGACAAAGTTATAACTAACGGGCATCCCTAAGGAGTACGGTTCGTAACTGAATTTCTACACTCGGAGAATGTTTACCAGTACGTGACAAAGTTATAACTAACGGGCATTTGAGAACTTCCTAAATTTGTTTGTTCACATAATAACGAAGAATGCGATCAATAACAATTATAGGAAAACCACCATTATTTGCATATGAATTCTTTGATATAATTCAATTCTTTATATAAAAGTTTATAGGCACGACGAAATAAGATCAAATTTGTTTAAACGCTGTTGGTATTGAGGTTGTGAAGTTAAAATACAAGCCAGTGAACATTTGTTTGTGGTATATGTATGCTTCATACTTGAAGTTACCATCAATGTTATGAATAAGCGTATCCAACAATGAAAGTTTATGACCTTATTGATATTCAGCGATGAATTTTATACTGTTGTTTTTCTGTTCAAGTACTCTAAAAACTGAGAAATATGATCAGTATCTAAAGACGATGGTCAAACTTTCATCTACATACCCTACCATTATATAAAACTTCAAAATACCGTGGACAGTCTTAAACCATTGCTTTTCATGATAACAGAAAAAAAGATTGGCCAAAGAAGGAGCAATCTAGAACCCAAAGCTTCTCCGTTGATAGAATCACGATGTAACATCACAAATTTTGTGTTAAATCACTGAAAATATCAGCCTTTCTTACATATTATTCCTTCCCCCCCCCATGTTGCTATGTTATGTCTTTTATTGAACTTGAAAATGACAATATTATAATGCTTGCTAAGTTCTTCAAAGCCATGAAATATTCTTTACTTAAATAAATAAGGAACACACACACACACACCTCGTAATCAGAATGATGTTAGAGATATTCCACTAACTTTAATTTTAACATTACTAAAACGCTTTTCAAATGTAATAGAAAGTCAGTTTGAACTCGACTTATGGCTTCAAATGTAATAGAAGACCAGTTTGAACTCGACTTATGGTTTCAAATGTAATATTCCAAATAAGTTGAAGCTTGAAGACTATTTTGTACAAGTTTGCACAAACATTTAGAGCCATAAGCCGAGTTCAAGACTGACCTTTTATTACATTTAAAGCCATAAGTCGAGTTCAAACTGACCTTCTATTACATTTGAAGTTATAAGTCGAGTTCAAGATGACCATCTATTACATTTGAAGCCATAAGTCGAGTTCAAACTGACCTTCTATTACATTTAAAGCCATAAGCCGAGTTCAAGATGACCATCTATTACATTTAAAGCCATAAACCGAGTTCAAACTGATCTTTTTTTCCTCTCAAAAAATCACTTTTCGCATTTCCTGATTATTTAAGCCCCCCCTCCCCCACTAGATCAGCGGTAAGTCGATAGATCTATAACGCTATAATCCGGAGTTCGTCTTTTCGTGTTGGGCAGAGCGTAGATAGCTCACTATGTAGCTTTGCACTAAAACAAACAAACAAAACTTGAACAGAACCAGGTGTTGACTTTCTGTTGTTTTTTTTGACATTTAGTTACATATAACCTCGACCTCAGTCTAACACAAGGAAACTTGTACTGGTTTATTCACTTCCCAGAACTGCAAAGTAAATCTGGTTTATTGCATTATAGATAGAACCTACAAAAATCTGTTCTAACTAACATACTTGAAAAAAAAAGTGAAATTAATTTTCTTCAAAATATGCTGAAAAAGAACGGCTCTTCTGACAGTCTACTACACAAATGATACATGGGTTTCTTAACAGTAAATACGAACAATGACCCTTGACCTTTACTGTCTCGGTAATCAAAGGGGAATTATAAAAAAACAAATAATTAATAAGTCAAATCTTTTTTTTTTAACCTTTAGGGTTAACTGAGACTTATCTTTAAGCTCATTTTTCCCACTGAGTAATTTATTTTATTCTAAAACCGAAAGCTTTACGTTCATGGATTGTTTATTTCTATACGTGCGAAAGTTGCAAGTTATCTGTGTTAGTAAAACAACAATCCATTTAAAAGCCAGAACTCAGTTCTCATTCAAAACCGGCTACAACAGTTCAATCCCTGTTAAACACTGTGAGAACGCTAATCGCCATTTCTTCGAGACTAATAAATAATATTCTGACCACTGGTCACTTCAACCTTGAAATTCTGATAAAAGAAATTATCCTCCTTATTCAAGAAAGCCACGCTCAGCTAAACAGTACAATAGGTTTCTTTAATAGCTTCTGTATTTTTTGTTTGTATATATGTCTCAATGCAATAGTTCTAGACATTTGTACCCGCTTCCTTAACTGTGGCCCGGCATGGCCAGGTAGATAAGGTGCTCGACTCGCAATCTGAGGGTTGCGGGTTCGAATCCCCGTCACACCAAACATGCTCGCCCTTTCAGCCGTGGGGACGTTATAATGTGACGGTCAATCCCACTATTCGTTGGTAAAAGAGTACTCCAAGAGTTGGCGGTGGGTGGTGATGACTAGCTGCCTTCCCTCTAGTCTTACACTGCTAAATTAGGGACGGCTATCGCAGATAGCCCTCGTGTAGCTTTGCGCGAAATTCAAAACAAACAAACTCTTTCGTCAAACTTGGTCAAAGTTAGAAAATTCAATTAACTCCGCTATGCTTTTCTGACCGAACCCTTCTTTCCTTATCAGTGGGTTAAAGAAAACACTCGGACATAAACTCGTTATCAGTGGGTTAAGGAAAATACTCAGACATAAACTCCTTATTAGTGGGTTAAGGGAAACATTTGGACATAAACTTGCTATCAGTGGGTTAAGAAAACACTCGGACATAAACAAATAACGAAACTATATCAACCCTAATGACGGTTGAACCTGTTAAATGGTTGAGATTTAAGCAATGTGAAAAACAAATGCTACAACGAAGTGTAACTACAAACAGTTAAAAAAAAGAACTCGACGCTGTTACAGCAGAGAAAATTAATAAAAGTACCGACAGAGAAGAATATCATAATATATAAGTAATGCTTTCTATGTAGTCTGGAAAAAATTAACTTCGTAATTATTTCACACACAAAAATACAGAAAAAAATCAACTTTAATTCCGACTGTATACAAAAAAAAGTTCAACAAAAGATGTGACTCAGTCATCTTAGGCTTAATAAAGATGATTTCCTGGCTACTTATACAAAGATCTTGTTAGGAGAGCTGCAATGCAATGTACGTGTATGAATTCAAGTTTATATTTCTTTATCTTCTGGCGGGCTCCAAGCTTCCTAGAAATGATACTTAACACTCCAATTAATAAAGTAGTTCCATAGAACTAGAACCAGTCGGGGCAGAATCACTAGTTTCTTGATTACAAGATGTGGAAGGATAAGTTGTTGGAATTAGAATCACGACAAGTGAACAAGTGACTTCGAACCTCGAGCTCTCTGTTAATACAATTTTTGAGCACGTACTAGAAATGACAAAGAACTGGGGAAAAAAAGGGAGAGAGAACGCGGAAAAACAGCATCGTTTATAATTTGTAGCCACTGCAAACAGTTGTTATATACGAAGTGGGTGTAGAACTGGGTAAAGGGAGAAAAAACAAAATATCCAATTTATGAGAATTCATTTCCGAATGATATGTACCTTACAATAAAAAAAAAAGACTCGATTACCGCAATAACATGATTGGTTAATAGATAGACACACATGATTGGTTGATAGATAATTAGACACGATTGGCTAATAAATAGATAGTTGACAGATAGATACACATGATTGGATTGATAGATAGATACACATGATTTGTTGATAGACAGATTCACAATTGGTTGATTGATAGATACACATGATTGACTGATAAATAGATACCCATGACTGATTGATAGATAGATACACATATGATTGAATGATAGATATACACATGACTGATTGACATATAGATACACACATGATTGATTGACATATAGATACGCACATGATTGATTAATAGATAGCTACACACATGATTGATTGACATATAGATACACACATGATTGAATCATAGATACACATGATTGATTGATTGATAGATACACATGATTGATTGATAGATACACACGATTGATTTATAGATAGCTACACGTGATTGATAGATACATACACATGATTGATTGATAGATGCACACATAGATACACACAATCTATGATTGAATCATAGATACACATGATTGATTGATATAAAGATACACATGATTGATTGATTGATTGATAGATACACATGACTGATTGATAGATACACACGATTGATTCATAGATAGATACATATGATTGAAAGATAGACACACATGATTGATTGATAGATAGATAGCTACACATGATTGATAGATAGATACACACGACTGATTGATAGATAGATACACACGACTGATTGATAGATAGATACATATGATTGAAAGATAGACACACATGATTGATTGATAGATAGATACACACAAATGATTGATAGATAGATAAACACATGATTGATTGATAGATACACACGATAGATAGATAGATACACATGATTGAAAGATAGATAGATACACATGATTGATTGATAGATACACACGACTGAATGATAGATAGATACATATGATTGAAAGATAGACACACATGATTGATTGATAGATAGATACACATGATTGATTGATTGATAGATACACATGATTGATTGATAGATACACACGACTGATTGATAGATAGATACATATGATTGAAAGATAGACACACATGATTGATTGATAGATAGATACACACGAATGATTGATAGATACACCCGAATGATTGATAGATAGATAAACACATGATTGATTGATAGATACACACGATAGATAGATAGATACACATGATTGAAAGATAGATACACATGATTGATTGATTGATACACATGATTAATTGATAGGAACACATGATTGTTTTATTGATTAGATACAAATGATTGATTGATTGATAGATACACACGACCGATTTGTAGATAGATACATATGATTGAAAGATAGACGCACATGATTGATTGAGTGTATCAATCTATTAATGAATCATGTGTATGTATCTATCTCTCTATCAATCATTTGTATCTATCAATAAAACAATCATGTGTTCCTATCACTTATTCATATGTATCAATCAATCATGTGTATCTATCAATCAATCATGTGCGTCTATCTTTCAATCATATGTATCTATCTACAAATCGGTCGTGTGTATCTATCAATCAATCAATCATGTGTATCTATCAATCAATCATGTGTATGTATCTATCAATCATGTGTATATCTATCTATCAATCAATCGTGTGTATGTATCTATCAATCATGTGTTTATCTATCTATCAGTCAAACAATCACATGTATCTATCTATCAGTCACGTGTATCTATCAATCAATCATGTGTATCTAACAGTCAATCATTAGATACATACACATGATTGATTGATAGATACATACACATGATTGATTGATAGATACACACGATTGATTGATAGATATCTACACACAATTGATTGATAGATACACATGATTAAAATATAGATACACACGATTGATAGATAGATACACATGGTTGATTGATAGATACATATGATTGATGGATAGATAGATAGATACACATGATTGTTTGATTAATTGATAAATACACATGGTTGTTAGATTGATAGATAGATACACATGATTGATAGATAGACACACATGATTGATAGATAGACACGCATGATTGATAGATAGATACACATGATTTATTGATAGATACACATGTTTGATTGATGGATACACATGATTGATAGATACACATGATTGATAGATACACATGATTGATAGATAGATACAAATGATTTATTGATAGATACACATGTTTGATTGATGGATACACATGATTGTTTGATTGATAGATAGATAGATAGATACACATGATTGTTTGATTGATTGATAGATAGATACACATGATTGTTTGATTGATTGATAGATACACATGATTGATTGATAGATAGATACACTTTTGTGGTGGGTCCGAAAATAAAGGTGATAAGCTTTATATAAACAAGTCTGCCAGTTTTTATTGATTTAGTCCATTTACTGGCCTAGAAAATACGAAGTGTGTGTGTGTGCCATATAATGAGCGAGACTTAAACAACATAAGCTACATAACATAACGTTATTTAAAGTAGTGAAGACCATGAAGACAGCCCCTCAGTATGTTTTATAACACTAAAAACCGGGTTTTGATAGCAATGGTGGGCACAGCACAAATAGCCCATTGTGTATTAGTTACAATGAAACAAGTAAATCATAAAAACAAAATTCCTTCTTTTTTTTTCAAGACACAGCCGTTAGTATCAGTAGTAGCTAATGGGTAATGTAACTTGTACTTTTGTTTTTGTCTTTTTGAAACATTGAAATACTAGAACCAGATTAACAAAGTGCTACAGCCTGTATTGGAGTCTTTTTTTTTTTACATTCTGATTTCTATGTCATGTAACACATATCCCGTTTGTATGGAGTCTGTCGAGTCCCCCCCCCCCCGTTGGCTCAGTGGTAATATTGAGGTTCGATCCGTGCCGTGGGAACAGCTCAGATAGCTCATTGCGTTTAACAGCAATCTTACACTCAGCTTGTAAACGTAGTTGATTACTCTCTGAAACATTGATTTAGATTACTTAATAGCCCCATGAAACATTGATTTAGATTACTTAACAGCTCCATGAAACATTCATTTAGGTTACTTGGGATCGCAACTAGGCGATGCTTAGTTAGAAAAAAAAACGGTTGGGAACCACTGAGCATGCGCGAGAGACTCTTGAATATGTTCTATCAATGATATA
>NW_013670992.1:9002-32306 GCF_000517525.1 Limulus polyphemus | reverse complement strand
CGTTGGCTCAGTGGTAATATTGAGGTTCGATCCGTGCCGTGGGAACAGCTCAGATAGCTCATTGCGTTTAACAACAATCTTACACTCAGCTTGTAAACGTAGTTGATTACTCTACAAAAACCCCGAAGATATACCACTGGAAAGAAAGACCAGGTGTTAAAAGACTGACAGATGTTTAAAACGTTATAAACAAAATGCTCGATACAGAGGTAGATAATGCATGGAATATTGGAGGCATACAAAGAACCTTCTTCTCAGCATTTGAACTGTTCTGTGGTTTTCACTTCTAATAAATCTTCTGTATGTTCTGCAGTTACTAACTATGCTTAGCTCGTTTTATTTCTGTTGTTTTTCAAATAGGAAGTAAATACATAGCTCATGCTATTACTGTCTCACACGTCCGTTTAGGTAGGAGCTAGTCAAAATTTCACGTCGATACAACCGATACTGGAACCGTGTTGTTTGTTCGACAATGCCCGATGAATGGAATGTGTAGTACTTCTGATTACACATACAAATATACGTTAAATGATATTTTTGTTGTTAAAAATGCCCGGAGTAATAAGATATACAGAAAAAATATAGTATAGGTTTTTCTAGTGACGTTAAATCCCACAATCGGTAAATAGAACGGTTTAACAATGCAGTTTTACTGTTAATGTTACTGCATTATTCTATGTAGTGGGGTTGTGTAACACGTTCTTCCTTTGTTTATATGCACTACATCAATATTCAACCATCGAATTCAACCGAATTATAATTGCCTTATATTCTGAAATATGCACACTTGGATAAATCTTGGATTGTTATCGTTTCGGGTGTCTAAGCCTAACTTTGCAGCTTCAGTTTAGATTATTTGTTTATATATGTTTATATATACTTTTTTTGCAGCTTCTTTCGTCTCTGAATGTGTAGAAAATTATTCTAATGTTCGTCTGTGATCGACACGTGAACTTAAAAGAGTTCTGACTGGGGCATTCGATGTTAGTCATGAAATGATAATTTTACTCATTGTATTATCAATGTTAGTCATGAAATGATAATTGTACTGACTGTCTTATCAATGTTAGTCATGAAATGATAAGTTTTCTGACTGTCTTATCGATGTTAGTCATGAAATGATAATTTTACTCATTGTTTTATCAATGTTAGTCATGAAATGATAATTTTTACTGACTGTCTTATCGATGTTAGTCATGAAATGATAATTGTACTGACTGTCTTATCAATGTTAGTCATGAAATGATAATTTTACTCATTGTCTTATCGATGTTAGTCATGAAATGATAATTTTACTCATTGTCTTATCGATGTTAGTCATGAAATGATAATTTTACTCATTGTCTTATCGATGTTAGTCATGAAATGATAATTTTACTCATTGTCTTATCGATGTTAGTCATGAAATGATAATTTTACTCATTGTCTTATCGATGTTAGTCATGAAATGATAATTTTACTCATTGTCTTAAGTCAGTAAAATTATCATTTCATGACTAACATCGATAAGACAATGAATAAAATTATCATTTCATGACTAACATCGATAAGACAATGAGTAAAATTATCATTTTATGACTAACATCGATAAGACAGTCAGTAAAATTATCACTTCATGACTAACATCGATAAGACAATGAGTAAAATTATCATTTCATGACTAACATCGATAAGACA
Source organism: Limulus polyphemus (assembly GCF_000517525.1). Taxonomy (NCBI): domain Eukaryota; kingdom Metazoa; phylum Arthropoda; class Merostomata; order Xiphosura; family Limulidae; genus Limulus; species Limulus polyphemus. The sequence continues at coordinate 30,629 of NW_013670992.1, read as the reverse complement.
ATGAATAAAATTATCATTTCATGACTAACATCGACTACAAGTATCTTTGTTAAATTCGTATAGTAGTATATCTCTAAAAGTTGTTGTTTCTCTAAAGAACTGTGTTATTATGGTCAATTTCTTCAAATGTTTAACACTTTAAACAGAAACTCGTGAGGATATTGCCACTTTTATAGATCTGGTTACCAGAAACAAGTTAAGGCAACTCTGAAATTTACTTAAATAAATAAAACAATCAGTAAAATTATCATTTCATGACTAACATCGATAATACAATGAGTAAAATTATCATTTCATGACTAACATCGATAAGACAGTCAGTAAAATTATCATTTCATGACTAACATTGATAAGACTACAGACTATTGATGTTCAGATATAAATTACTTACATTAATTACTTAATCCAATAACATTTAAAAGGTCTAATAACGAACGTTGGTAAACTGGGAAAAGTAAAGTTTTCAGAAAGATTGTGATGTCAGAAACTGGTGAGTGTTGTTCTGCCAGTCATCCTTTTAACATGCTCTGTAACCGATTTATGTCCGCCGCTGCTGACATGACAACTGAAAAAGGCTTCATATAAACAGTGACTGGCTTTAAAATAAGTGTTACTTACATAACAACGTGCTACATTTACCATAATATTAACTACTAAAGGGGAATCCTATCTTTGAACAATATATTTTTAAGAAATTTATTACCGGCTTTAAAATAAGTGTTGCTTACATAACAACGGCCTCCAGTAGCATAGCGGTATGTCTGCGGACTTACAACGCTAGAAACCGGGTTTCGATACCCGTGGCGGGCAGAGCACAGATAGCTCATTGTGTGCAGCTTTGTGCTTAATTCCAAACAAACAAACAATACATACCAACATGCTAAACTCACCATAATATTAACTACGAAAGGGGAATCCTATCTTTGAACAATCTATTTTTAAGAAATTTATTACCGGCTTTAAAATAAGTGTTACTTACATAACAACGTGCTAAACTCACCATAATATTAACTACTAAAGGAGAATCATATCTTTGAACAATCTATTTTAAGAAATTTATTTATTTATTTATTACATAATATTAACTACTAAAGGGGAATCATATCTTTGAACAATCTATTTTCAAAACACTGTAAGACTTCTTCTACAGATATATTTTTTGTTTGTTGAATTGCACGCAAAGCAACTCGAGAGTTGTGTGGGCTAGCCGTCCCAAGTTTTGAAGTAACGTTTGGAGGAAAGGGCTAGTGAACACCACCCACTGTCACCTTTTTGACTACTGTAATTGAAAAGTGGGATTTGACCGTCATTACTCTTGTAATACTCTTTCGGCCCTAAAGTGTGGAAATTTTTTTTATTGCAGTAACAGGGCGCGAGCCCCGAAACCTCAGATCCACAGTCCCAGATATAACGTCGAATATTGCTAATTGACTGTGAGGCTATTAACTCATGAGAATTAGTTAACTATGTATTAAATGTATTAAAAGTTCTATACAGCTTTCATTGTCTTTTTGCAGAAAGTGCCATATTTGTAAGTGATAGAAGAAGAAGAATATTAACAAAAGAAGAAAACATCAACAACTGAACACGGATTACACACATTTTGGTCAATTACTGAAAGTTCAGCATGTTAAGTTCAAATTGGATAATTCCAATAAATCTTCAGCAGAAGCAGATTTTATAGCAGAAGTACCTTAGAATATTCAAGTCTGGCTTGAATAACGTATCCAAAGGATAAGGTTTCTTTCTTTTGAATTTCGCGCAAAGCTACACGAGGGCTATCTGTGGTAGCCGTCCTTAATTTAGCAGTGAAATACTAGAGGGAAAGCAGCTAGTCATCACCACCCACCGCCAACTCTTGGGCTACTCTTTTACCAACGAATAGTGGGATTGACCGTCACATTACAAAGCCCACACGGCGGAAAGGGTGAGCATGTTTGGTGAGACGGGGATTCGAACCCGCGACCCTCAGATTGCGAGTCGAGCGCCCTAACCACCTGGCCATGCCGGGCCTAAATATAAATGGACATTCACACCTCCTGAAGAGTAACTTTTAAATCTTATTATGTAAATCCCACCTTGTTTCCGTTGAGGTTCAATACAGGTGGGCTTAATACCGAGTCGAATATTCCCTAAGTTACTTATCGTGTGTATTAGCAATGTTAGGCATCATTGACCCAGGGTAAAACTGTCAGTAAGGAAAGAATTGAAGTAAGTCTAAGTTGAAGAACATGTTGATTTTTTATTATACCGATTTTTAATACATTTTTCTGTTGTATGTAGGCACCATATGTTTGATCGTTTTTCTTTGACATTTAAAAAACGAATATTAAAAATGTTTATAGCACAAATTTTTTTTTACGTATAAACTCGTACCCCCTCCAACGATTCAATGGTAAGTCAGATGTTTTATAATGCTAAAAATCGAGTTTCGATACCCGTCGTGGGCACAGCACAGATAGCTCATAGTGCTAACAAACAAGCGAATAAACCCCCCTACAGAGCCAAGAGAAATCTGAGATTTTCAAGAAACTAATCCTGCACGAGTAAATCTTCTTTTATCATTTTACATTATTCATGGGGAAAATGTTATTGTCACTGTTTCGGAAACGATTTTATCTTAAAGCTGTCGTTTATTAATGAACGTCTTTCTTCTTTTTCTTTACAGACCATTTGAAGTGTTTGTTCAGATTCTGCGAATTTTTCTTACCCGATGTGTTTCATTATAAAACTCTAGCAGGCGGTTTCGAATCTCGAAACATGAGTTATTTAACCACTAGACATTGTTGGTGGTTTAATGTAGCAGAAATATCTGGTGGCTAGATATAACAGAAATCTGTGGTGGTTTAATGTAGCAGAAATATCTGGTGGCTAGATATAGCAGAAATCTCTGGTGGTTTAATGTAGCAGAAATCTCTGGTGGCTAAATATAGCAAAAATGTTTGGTTTAATGTAACAGAAATCTTTGGTGGCTGAATTAGCAACAATGTCTGGTGGTTAAATGTAACAACAATGACTGGTGGTTAACTATAGCAGCAATGCCTGTTTGCTAAATGTAGCAACAATGTCTGGTTGCTAAATTTAGCAGAGATTTCTGCTACATTTAACCACCAGACATTTTTGCTACATTTAACTACCAGGCATACTACTGCTACACTTCACCCTCAAAACAGGATTTTATGTCACTTACATGGACTTTCTTGAAGTTCTGAAATAGTGTAAAAATAGTTAACGGATGATTGATGCACTTTGAAAAACAGAAATTATCTATCTATTTATCTGTGGCTATACCGAATAATAAAGAAGATAGTCCGCCATTTGCAGAAAAGCCTCTTGTAAATCGGAGAATAATGGCAAAAAGTAACAGAAACAGTCGTTGTAATTCCGCCCATGAAAAGCTATAAAAACACGAATCCGTAATTGAATAAGTTTAGCATTTTCTTCAAGCACGCTCAGAGGGGGTGGTGATGGTGGAATTCTTCTCAATGCTAGTGTAGTCAAGGAAACATAAAACACGGTGAACGAGTTGCAAGCAATGAAAAATCACCATACAAAGAGATAAAAATTAGAATTGGCATTGTATCTCACGAACACTTATAGAAAGTTTTATTTTTATGATTCTAGAAATAAAATAAAATACCAAAAAAAAAAGTTTTAATTCAGCAACTACGGAGAAGACAAAACCATTAACATCGTGAAAATATTATACAAAAGCTTACGACTCTGTAAGTTATAGGAATAAACGTTTGATATTATACAAAGGCTTACGACTCTGTAAGTTATAGGAATAAACGTTTGTCTTGATTACTTTCAGAAAGAGAAATAGAATAACAAATAAGACATTTTAAAAGATCTAATTATTCTCCTAAGACATACAGACCTTTGTTAATGTAACAAAAATGTTTAAATAATTTCATTTACCGCTCTCATTTGTTGCTATTAATTTATATAAATTTTATGAAAAAAGCGTCACCTTGTACAATAGAATAAACTTTAATTTATGGAGATATAACAAGAAAATCGGTTTGAATTTTTCGAAAAGCTACTCCAGGGCTATCTATGCTAGGCGTCAACATTACCCACCGCCAACTCTTGGACTACTCTTTTACCAACGAATATTGGGGTTGACCGTTACATTAGAACGCCCCATGGCTGAAAGAGCGAGCATGTTCGGTGTGACGAGGATTCGAACCCGCGACCCGAAGATTACCAGTCGAACCATCAGGCCATGCCAGAACCCGGATGGGTACTTTGGTAGAGCCAGGCTCGCATCCGTGCTATACCGCAAACTGTTTACTGCACGTTACGCTTTATAGGTGTGTTATCAGAGTGACAATCAGTCCTTTAGTATGGATAGTGGATAATAAAATGTTGCCTGGCTGCCTTCCCTTTTTTCGGCAGTTCAAAATTAGGGACAGTAGCAGAAAACCTTTGGGAGCTTTGCCATAAATACAAGATGCAAATCTTGTCATATTAGGTCTCGGCCGAGAGGCAGGCCTGTTCCTAAACTTAGGCTAAAGGTAGTTATTAATATTTATTTTTAATGTTTCCTAAAAATCTTGATTAAAAGAAAAAAGACAGCAGCATAACTTTAATTGAGAAGAATTGTTTGTAGTTAGGCACAAAGCTACACAATGGGCTATCTGTGCTCTGCCCACCACGGGTATCGAAACCCGGATTCTAGCGTTGTAAGTCCGCAGACATACCGCCGTGCTACTGGGGGGCTAGAGAAGAAAATTTATAAGGCATATAGTGATAAAACTTTTAATACTAAAGGTATATAAAGCTGTAAAATTCTAGAAAGATATACCTAATCAACACTACTTTGACGCCATATATAGTTTACACTATTTAAACCGTTTGAATGTCCTCTCTTTGAAATTCAGGCAGCTACAATAATTATAACATTTCAAAGCCTACTCGTATCTCTTACAACACACAAAAGCAAACTAAGAAATGTAGTGAACACTGATCAATTCAAAGCCTATTGCCAGTATATTTATTTCAGTACTGGAAGACCGAATTGGTAATTGGTGTAGGGAGGAGATAGGAAATATTGTTTCCTTAAGAACTATTATAAATTGCTTCAACGCAATGTTAACTTTTCTAAATTATAATCCATGAAATATGAACAATAAAATATTAATATATTTATACAAAGATTGAGTACGTCATATTAAAACGACTTTCGAGCCTCATCATGTCGTTACAGTCCATGTCGTCACGTCTATTATGCTATATCTGATAACATTACAATAGTCCTGCAGCATAGTTTCCATTGCAAATGCTCTGGTGAAGGTCTTCCATTTCTAAAGCACACTCTTCTTATGGAAAGCAAATAGGTATTTGTGGATTCTCATCTGTTACAAGATGCCAAACTTTAATTACCATGGCCACAGTACAATTTGTTTGAGGTCTCTTCCTGCGTAGTCCTGGTGCCTCAAGTTAATCCATATTCGTTTGCTCTTCGTGTGGTGGGGCAAGAATGACTGTGGAAGAACCATGCTTCTGTGGTCCTCCCATATAGAATATAAAAAGAGTTGTGGCTAGCACTAATACAAACGACTACAACACTTCATCCAGCAATATATAGGTATCATAATCATAAAAGCCAAATGTCTGTCAATCACGCTTGATTTCTCCGAATTTCGTGAGTTACACGAGTCCAATTCCCCTATTTCTCCCATAATACTTCCTCTTTTGATTGCCCAATCCCATTTTAATTAAATTCAATCGCTAACTTAGGCGTAAATAGCTCCTAAATTTCGGGACCTTTTCTGCTATATAAAGACTGTCAAGGAGAAAATTCCAAGGACCAGATCAGGCATGGCGTTGTGTGTGACATCACATCATTCACATCATTATGACGTCAATCTAAGTGGGATACGAATAGGAAAGCCGAGGAGACTCGCGTTATCAAAGATACGGAAGTACATTCGCACCTTATCAATGTCTGTGAAAAATAAGTAAAAATTAGCGCCAATCTATGCTTGGGAATTATTACAAAAAAGCCTTTGTTAAAACAGACTGAAGATATCAATTATCTGTAGGGAAGAGAACGACTTTTCCTCAAAAGAAGAATAGGTGTGTATTCAATCACATGGTCATCGTATGTTTTAATCTTTTATCCAAAGGCACCAATATGTAGCATATATATCGTAGATTCAGGAGCAAAATGTAGCATGTTCCTGGGAAAGGAAAATTTTATATTTCGTATGTGTATTGCTAGTTTTATACGTAATAATTTTGGTTTCCAGTGGTTTTTCATAATTTTTGACGGACTTTTATACCAGTGTTTTAATATCTGTTAAAAGTCGTCAACATACGGAGAATTTGGGTGACTAGGATATATAAAAAAGCAATATTTGTACATGATATACTACTAAATACTTCTTGTTAGGTAACTAGGTCTTATACATAGAAAAAAATTCGTCATCATGTCTTGATAACATTAAAAGGGTATTTGTATGATTAGGCTTCTCAGTAAAGCAGGATTTCGACAATATGTCTTGAAAGAGATGACAAGGGTACTTGTATAATTAAACTTTATAGTAAAGCAGGAATTGAACATCGTGCCTGATAGACATTACAAAGGCAGTTGTATGACTAGGCTTTATAGTAAAACAGGATTTCAACAACATGTCATGATAGACATTACAAAGGCAGTTGTATGACTAGGCTTTATAGTAAAACAGGATTTCAACAACATGTCATGATAGACATTACAAAGGCAGTTGTATGACTAGGCTTTATAGTAAAACAGGATTTCAACATCATGTCATGACAGACATTACAAGGGTACTTGTATGACTAGGCTTTATAGTAAAGCAACATTTCAACATCATGTCTAGTTAAATACAATCATGAAATTCATGGTGAATGGGAATTTCAACGTGATGTCTGATTAAACACACTTAATGTTTTTGGGTAACTGTGCTTCATAGGTTGTCTGATTAACTAACATCAAGTATTTGGATGACTAAACCTTATAGTGAACTGAAATTCCAACATGATGTCTAGCGTCACAAGTGCATGTGTATGATGAAGTTTATATGGAATTAATAACTTCTACAACCTTCGCTAGGGTATTTGGATGACGAGGCTTCATAATGAAGTGCCATCTTGACATAATATCTTATGCTATGTGAATACCACACGAGGCTTCATAATGAAGTGCCATCTTGACATAATATCTTATGCTATGTGAATACCACACGAGGCTTCATAATGAAGTGTCATCTTGACATAATGTCTTATGCTATGTGAATACCACTTGTTTGTTTTTTTCAACCTATGCAAGTAGACATTTCACGTTCACCTAAAAGTTTCAACATTTTTCACACATACATGTGTTCTGTACAGGCTTTAAGAGTCGAGAACTCACTATTGTCACAGGTTTATCCCTTTTGGTGTCATTGAACTCACTGATATGGAAGATGGTGAAGAACTATATGACGTCAACTGTGTATAGGTTTAAATGCACCTGGAAGTTATGTTCTTCTATTTTCACTCGTGAAATGATCAAACGTGACGGGGTTGTACAAGTACTTTGGGAGTGATGACGCTGCTATTGTCTGTATACGAGTATACCTCTCCTCTCCCAGTTTTGGATACATTTTTACTTTGTATTAATAGCTCTCTCTAGCTAATAGAAATAGGAATGTCTCGTATTTTACAAGCTTTGTCAACTTGGATTGTTTTTCATGTTAAAAAAGATGATTTTTCACTTTATTTTAATACTGTCAGATTTTTTTTTGAAGAATTCTGTTAAACTCCATTATATTCTTTCTATCATTCTTCCTTTTTTTTTCCTGTGGTTACTATTTTTACAGGCCCAACATGGCCAGGTGGGTAGAGCGCTCGATTCGCAATCTGAGGGTCGCGACTTCGAATCCCCGTCCCACCAAACATGCTCGTCCTTTCAGCCGTGGGGGCGTTATAATGTGACGGTCAATCCCACTATTCGTTGGTAAAAGAGTAGCCCAAGAGTTGGCGGTGGGTGGTGATGACTAGCTGCCTTCCCTTTAGTCTTACACTGCTAAATTAAGGACGGCTAGCGCAGATAGCCCTCGTGTAGCTTTGCGTAAAATTAAAACAAACAAACTATTTTTACATGTAAGATGATCAGTGTATCTGAGAATATCAGAAATTAAGGTTGTAGGTATACAATTTGGTGCTACAAACAAATTTTTTGCAGAATTTTCCGTTTTTCTTGCTTGGTGTGATTTTTTTTTTTGCAATTTTATTAACTATTGTTTAAAATAAGTTTAGAAATTATTATGCAAATGAACGTGATTTTTATGAGCAAGGGAAAGAATTGTTGAGGGGAAAATGTGATCTGAGATACTAGTAATATCTAGAAGTTCTCTCTAGGAAATTGGGTTTTTACTAATCCTGCAAGGTCTATATCTACCATTTCGATTGAAAATTGGGTTTTTGCTAATGCTGCAAGGTCTATATCTACCATTTCGACTGAAAATTGGGTTTTTGCTAATACTGCAAGGTGTATATCTACCATTTCGATTGGAAATGGGGTTTTTGCTAATGCTGAAAGGTCTATATCTACCATTTCGATATGTCCACAGACTCAGGAAGACTTGTTTGGAATTAAGCACAAAGCTACACATTAGGCTATACACAGGTATCGAAACCCGGTTTCCGGCGTTATAGGTCCGCAGACGTACTGCTGTGCCACTGGTGGGCGACTCAGGAAGAAGAACAGCAGATTGGGATTTCCAGAACTATGTGATTTGCAGACTAATTTTCCAAGGAATCAGTGAGATGGTATCTACAGACGATCAAGAATGTTAATGGTGAAGACAATCCATCCTCAAACTCAGACATTCTTACCCATGATTAGCTGAAGGAGACTGAAGGTGTCATTGGTGGATGAAGTTCACCAGCCAGAGCTGTCCCTAAATACTTCTACTCTAGATTCTGTGTTAAAACGGCCAACCATTAAGTAAGGTCACTCGTACATATGGTGGCACGCCATCATGCATAATTAGCATGGAAAGAAATGAATGGAACTTACATTGTGTGTAGTTTCCAGTGTGTGGCATAATTTCTTCTGCCAAAAACCTTTAAAAATTTTAGTATAATTAATTTAAGATTGATCATCAAAATGTCAGCTAAGCACTTGAATGGGGTAAGAAAATGACCATGGCTTGCTAGTAAAGTATTATTGTGCATACTATGGCTGGTGCTGTTCTATATCTGGAAACTAACACACATAAAGAAGGTTTTTGACACCAATCAACACCTTGTATCAACGGGTTTGATGATCAACTCAGCTTATTCAGGACTTGTAGTGGCTGGTATATGTTGATAAAGTTACTTGGACATGAGATCAAGAACATTGGTCGACCTTGCAGTGTACCAAGCATTCCAATCAAAGCTACCAGTCCACCTAAACAGCACAGACTTTTCTCGCAAATGGTGATCACCCAAACATGTCTTCAGTTGTGTCTAACTAATGGGTAGTTGTCTCTGGTCCCTTAGTTCAGGTATTGGGATCTTGTGAAGGTGTTATTAATTTTACCTCTGCAACTGTTAAACTGTATTTCTATGGAGGAAACAATCCAATGCTGACCAAATCGAGACCAAGAATAATGTGCTGCACGAGAGTATGTTGTGGGAAATCACAGCCCCTCCAAATGCACAAGTGATGTTCTGTTGTTTACTACACACTATGTCTAGTACACTACCATTTTCTAGTGAAGTGGTAGGACCAACATCTGATTTTTTTATTCTCATCCAGATATAAGGTTGCACTCAATTGCAAAGTTTATGCGCCCAAGTAATGACATAGTCCCGGTATTGCTTTGCACATATGGACATATGGCTATTCAGAGTTCTGTTAGAATGGTGATGGCAAGGTAAGTAAAGTGGAAGTAGCTGGAATAAGTGGTACTGTTAAAGTTGCTTCTGCCTTAGCATTTTTAAAAGAAAAACTCTGGCAGAGAGTTGTAGGTTATCCATTACAGAGGATCAACCTGGATAAATCTGACCCTCTCCCAAAGACTAAATGAACTAATTAGAATGTACTGATCATTACTGATTATTTCACTGAGACAGTAGACCCTAGCTTATAAAAGATTTGTTAGTTGAACAAGGATGTCATGATTTAGAACACCTTGAGAAATTCACACAGATCAAGGAGCTGAAAAGACTATTTCTGAGTTGTGTAAAAGAGATGGTTAGTGTGAATATAAACATTTTAACATATCATCCACAATATGTTGGTCTAGCAGAACAGGTAATACAGACTATCAAGTAAATGCTAATCCCAACTGAACAAACAGTTATTGTTTGGTATGTTCCCACGAGTATATGTGTTATAGTGACTGAAATAATACATGAAGTAGTAAAGGTCTGGATTAGTTTATCCACATGAGCATTAGCAACTAAGAAAGGCCACTTATAGCAAGAATAGTGTTACAACAAAACAGTGAAGAAACGAATTTTCGAGAATAGAATCTGGATGTGGTTTTGATACGGCTCAGAAGAAACTGTTTTAGTTGGACTGATCGTTATCTTTCAACTCAATCCACAAAACAACAAGCTGTAGTAGTTGCGTGTTGCAAGTTGAATACATTGAATAGCGAAAGCTGTGGGTCACTGATATGTTTCTCATGTACTGGCTAGATCAGGAATCAAAGGTTGATATTGACAGGTTAAGGAATAATGAAATTCGTGTTTTGCATGTTTTTAACTCGACTTGTGAAACGGAAGATGCTAGAAACACAGGTATAGCTGACTAAGAGGAGTCAGACGAAGAAATGCCAGAGGATAATCCATGCAATAACTTGCAGGTGAGGGTGATTACTTGATCAAAATTAATGGCTAAAAGGAAATAGGGCTCCTTGCTTTCCAAAGTAGCAAGTGATGTTTCATATCATGATTACCATATAAAGTTAGGACAGTTCATTGAGTACAAGATTGGCAGGACTAAAAGGGCATTGCGACCATTATTTTCAAGCTGTTGAGCAATTTCATAAAAAGATGTTTATAGGACATCATATGATAAGCTGCTCTACTTTTTTTTTACAGTTACTACAGCTAATATTAGTAGATGTGCCCCCCAGGGACACTGTTGACAGTCTACGGACTTATAACACCATAAACAAGGTTTCGATACCCGTGGTTGACACAGCACAGATAACACATCGTGTAGCTTTGTGCTTAATTACAAACAAATAAGCAAAAAATGTTAATAGATGTAATACCTGAAAAATAGACAACTTACACTATTGTTAGTTATTGTTGCGGTGTAGTGATTTCTAAGCTGAGAAGGGCATTTCAAACCTTACTTCCGAGCTACTGAACAACTTTTGGTAGTGAGTTATGTATTAAAACAAATGTGTTTGTTGCTCACACTATCTAGTCCAGTATTCAAGGAATGTTTGTGGAACAGACCATGCGATAATCATTAGATACACAGCTATGATTGCTGATGTTATTAGATGTAAAGTCTAGACCATTTACGTAATGGTTTAAAGGCTTCATTTTGATGATGCTAGTTTTCCAAACACTAGAGTGTAATTTTGTGATGAAAATTAGCATCACTTGAGATTACTTGCGTGTATGTAAGTGTGAAATTTATGTTGCTCTTACTCAATCCACGAGTTTCTGAGACCTGTAAACGTCTTTCACATCTACAGTAAGAGAGGTGTGCTATGAATGAGCACTTTGAAATCAAGCTGTATTTATTTTTCTGCGATGGCCACTGTATAGCTGACTCACTGAGGGTAGTAGTACAATATTGAGATAGTTCGACTTCTGGTGTTTGTTGTACTCTAAACCAACAGTGAATTTAGTATTGTTGTTCAGTATTGTATTTAGCTTGTGCCAGTCTGAGGGTGTATTGATTTATGCTGTGGTAAACGGAACCAATGTTAATCATAACTGAAGGAACTTTAGCTAAATATCCTTAGTTTGGATGAATTCTGCGTGCATTTATTAATCTGATGGTAGCATAAGTGAAAGTTCCGAGTTGGCAGTATAACATCAGGCAGTAGAAATATCACACATAGTGAGTCAGAGCAACCTGATAAAGTTGCCATAGTTACTGAGTGTGAGTCACAGTCAGTCTAAATAACGTTAGTAATATAGATAATAATAGGGAATATCAAATATCTGCATACGATATTATACATGCACGAATATATATATATATGTGGGGGGGGGGTTGCATACGTATAGGGACATTATACAAAATCATTCCTGACTGTTGTCACACAAACAATATAAGTGTGAGTAACCGTATGTCTGAAGATATGACACTTAACTAGAAGAATATTATAAACACTTTATGTCTAACGTCAAATATTCAAGAAAATAATAATTGTGACTAAATCATTAGAACTTTGAAACCCACACTTCTAGTTGAAATTTCAAATAATCACAATCCAGCTTAACCAAGTTTTATTAATCCTAATCCAGACTTTTTTTTATATATAAAAACAAGTTATTGACCCTTCTGATCATCTTGTTCATTCAAGTGGCCAGAAGTGTCCCTATATTTATTTACTTGCTTGACCACCCAAATATCTCAACTGTGCGAGGAGAAAGCTACATTTTCAGATATTTTAATGACATGAAAGAATATCCAGTTGTCTCCAAGACTCTCATAACCAATTTAATCTTCTCAATGGCCAAAAGAAGGAGCCTATGAATGAAGAAGTGTTGTTTGCCAACATGTCCAACATGCATGCTTTTCCAGAGACCATGAATGGGTTAATCCTAAAATAAGTCAAAATAACTCAACTTCTGCCAACATTGGATATCCCCTCCCCCACAGTCCTGAAGCTGCCAACATTGGACATCCCCTCCCCACAGTCCTGGAGCTGCCAACATTGGATATTCCCTCCCCCACAGTCCTGGAGCTGCCAACATTGGATATCCCCTCCCCCACAGTCCTGGAGCTGCCAACATTGGATATCCCCTCCCCCACAGTCCTGGAGCTGCCAACTACTTTCTGTACTCAGGAAACCACAATATCTTCCTACCATACCCGTGAAACCTCGCCTACCTGGTGCACAGCCAGTGAAACATACTTTGACAGCTGAGTATCCAACCATTAGTAAGGTACTGTGGTGGAAAAGAATAGTAGATAGTGAGGATGTGGGATGCCCTGTCAGAGGATGCACAGTGGCGAAAAAGCACAAAACACAGATGCTCATCCACCTTTGGTAGAAGCATTATATATTCAAATCAAAGAATGCCTTCCTGAAATTAAGGTCTAAGAGGAAACCCGATGAGCTTCAAGAGGTCCATAATAATCACTATCATCTTTTTCCTTCTGCTCCATCAATTTCAACACCAGTTTTGATGGCAGCATTAGCGGACGTTATTGTCAGGGTGTCTACATTTTGGGCTGCTCTAGCTCTACCTAACAAGTGCTAATAACAACAATTTATTCACCCGGGGCTTACAACAATGGCACCCACCAATATCCTAACCAGTTAGACCCTGCAACAGATGACTGCTCTCAAAACATAATTGCCAGGCTCATGCAGCTAAGTGGACAGAACCCTGGGTCCTGTCCCGGACGCGGGGCTGGAGAGAATTCAACAAGCTCGATCTGATGATAAACCTTCAATAGGCCTGAACAGAATTAGCTAAAACCAACCAGGATCTGGCGAAACTAGTAAAAGTATTTGGCAATTAATCCTGGCTCACAAGCGATTAAACCCAATTTGAGAAAATTGTTGTCGACTTTTCAGACGAGATTTTATCAGTTGTACAGAATAAAACTTTGTTTATTTTTTGCAATATCCTTTCACATGGTATACTTGGTATCATCTGGTGAGATACAAGAACTGAGACTAAGAGAAATTAATCTAAATTAAGAACATCGAGTGAGTATCTATATCAACAGAGATTTTGTATATTAATGTTATCTTCTCAGAGTACTTTGACAGGCTATTTGGAAGTTATAAATGTACTATTAAACTTACACACGCCGTTTTAATAGTTCAGAGGTCTGGCAAAGGTGGTTAGGGCGCCCAACTCACAATCTGTGGGTTGCGGGTTCGAATCCACGACACCGAACATGCTCGAACTTTCGGCTATGGTGACGTTATAATGTAACGGCCAATCCCACAATTTGTTGGTGAAAGAGTAGCCCAAGAGTTGACGGTGGGTAATGTTGACTAACTTCCTTCTAGTCTGTCGTTGCTAAATTAGGGACAGCTAGCCCTCGTGTAGCTTCGCACGAAATTCCCCCCAAACCCAAGCTAGTTTAATAGTTTGGGTGATGCTATTATCGTGTTAAAACTCAGTTGAACACTGTGATTTAGTTCAAGATGACTGAACTGATCACGAATGGAAAATTAGCTTTTTGATTCTTATTTTAAGACACATTATTCGAATTCCTGTCCCACAAGAAAAGGGGTACTGCATATATCATAAAGACGAATTAATTAGCGTATTGAAAACTGTATGGAAGGTTTAAGCTCCAGCCAGACCTGAGTAGAATCCTGTTACTCAGTGTGTCCTGAAAGAAAATATCCCAATACGTAAAGGAACTGTGTGGATGAAAGATAATTGACTATTTCCCTTCTGAACAAAATCCTCAACAAGAACTTTAGCCCGATTAAAAAAAAATCTCACGATACATCTATAAAAGTTTTGTTGTTTGTTTGTTTTTTAGAACAAAGCCACACTGGGCCATCTGCCGTGTTTACCGCGGGGATTTATACCCAGGATTTTTGCGTTGTAAGTTCGCAAACTTACCACTGTCTCACCAGAAAACATCTATAACAGAAACACCAATTATATAAAAAATATATAGGTAAAAGCTCACTGTTTCGTTCAATAAAAACTTGATTTTGATAGCTGAGTGTAATAGTTTTATCTTGGAAACATTTCCCGTCATGGTGAACTAACCCAAAGTGTTTTTACAGTCAAATTGGTGTTTTTTAAGGGACATTTACATCAAGTTATAGAATAAATTTCTTCAAATATTAAGCACACTATTATTGTTGCTAAACGAGTCAGCTGAAGTCAGTTTTCTTAGAAGGGGTTACCATTTTTATGGCACCGAGACTCAACAGATGTGGCATAGTTTCCATTAAAGCTTGATTTGTTTTTCAAAGAACTTAAACTGGAATGATTAAGCAATCTTATTTTTCAGTCAGTTCTTTCAAATCAAAATAATGTTAGGCATTAGACAAAGACGCGCATTTAAATGGTTCTAGTGATCACGGAGAAAGGAGAGGAATGGCACTGATCTTGTAGTTCTTCAATAACCACCTGATCTTATTGGAATAGGGCTCTTAACGAGATACTGCCAAAGAAAGGCTAGACGCTAGAAACTATAATCCTCGAAAAAACAACAACAACATTTGATTAAAGGTGTAATTGATTTTAGTTCAGTCCAGGTTATTTATCTTTTCGTCCCTCGGTGAGGCAGCGGTAAAATTTACGGCCTTACAACGCTCAAATCCGGGGTTCGATTCCTCCCGCGGTGGACACTGTAGATATCCCAATGTGGCGTTGCTCTAAAAGAAGCAAACAAGCATAATTTATCCCTTTTAAACCAGTAAAGCTGTTAACAACAACAAAAAAAAACACTTAAAAAACTAGTCCAGCATTAAAACCCTAACAACTTCTTTTGTTAGTATTGTGGTTGCTGAATTGCTTGGGGTAAATAAACCCTTTAGCTCAGTTGGTAGTTCACTTTAACGTGTAGAAATGTAGAAACACAATATTGAATAATAAGTGGAGCAATGTTTATTCTGAGTACAATAAGTATGAATTTTACACAACTGGTGACCAATCACAAAATACTATGTTTCAGAAATAGCTATCTAACTTCTGTTACTCGCTTTTCCTATCAGATAATCCTTTGTGTATTCCTTCGCTAGAAGAAAAAGGACATTCCAAAGCGACTTTTAAACAAATTAATACTGACCGTTTGTCAAATTCTAAGACTGGATGAAGGTGCAATTTTTTTTATCAGCTATAACATTTACACAACTGGTGACCAATCACAAAATATTATGTTTCAGAAATAGCTATCTAACCTCTGTTACTCCTTAATTGAATCGATTTTAGTCAGATCTTCGAATCAACTGAATGGCGAGCTTGAGTACTTACACCGGCAGAACTCGTGGTTCGATCCCCGGGTGTGACACAGCACACATAGTCCATTGTGCAAATCTTTTTTTTTTTTCAAATTCCAAACAAACAAACGAATTCAGTTTTTGTAAGATGAAAAAATAACCTGTAGAAAAACATGAATTACTTCTCTTCAATAAAAACTTCAGAAACAGATACTTTTTTTGTTTCGACGATCAATAGAAGCACAGACTAAAGGAGATGCAGGCGAGACACGATCGTCAAATCAGTCATTTATAACAACTCGGCTTGTCATCTTATCCACTATGGTTACAGAAAAGATTGTTCTTGTTATCTCGTATTGTGTGCTCCTCAGAGATAATGAAGTACCTGGAATCTCCCACATCATGTTGATAGCTGGTCTGATAATAGCCAAAATTAGATACTATACCGAAGAATTTAGATTAAGTGGGCAAGTATTATAAGTTATGTCACTCAAAATATCCTGGCTAACATAAAGAGCAGAATCTTACGAAATATAAGTACTGTAATTCTAAAACCAGCTGTACCAAAAAATCAACATCATTAGACAATATGGGCATGTGAATGGATATGTTATTGTAAGTATCGTCTGAAAATATTGTTCACAGAGAGAGTATCCAACTTACGATTCACTATAGTTGATAATTAGCTTTTGTAAATATTATTAACAGACTGATTAATCAACTGATGATTCACTATAGTTGATAATTAGCTGTTGTAAATATTATTAACAGACTGATTAATCAACTGATGATTCACTATAGTTGATAATTAGCTTTTGTAAATATTATTAACAGACTGATTAATCAACTGATGATTCACTATTGTTGATAATTAGCTTTTGTAAATATTATTAACAGACTAATTAATCAACTGATGATTCAGTTTAGTTGATAATTAGCTGTTGTAAATATTGTTAACAGACTGAGTACTCAACTTACGATTCACTATAGTTGATAATTAGCTGTTGTAAATATTATTAACAGACTAATTAATCAACTGATGATTCACTATAGTTGATAATTAGCTGTTGTAAATATTATTAACAGACTGATTACTCAACTGATGATTCAATTTAATTGATAATTAGCTGTTGTAAATATTGTTAACAGACTGAGTACTCAACTCATGATTCACTATAGTTGATAATTAGCTGTTGTAAATATTGTTAACAGATTGAGTATTCAACTCATGATTCACTATAGTTGATAATTAGCTGTTGTAAATATTGTTCACAGACAGAGTACCCAACTGATGATTCACTATAGTTGATAATTAGCTGTTATAAATATTATTAACAGACTGATTACTCAACTGATGATTCAACTTAATTGATAATTAGCTGTTGTAAATAATGTTCACAGACAGAGTACCCAACTGATGATTCACTATAGTTGATAATTAGCTGTTGTAAATAATGTTCACAGACAGAGTACCCAACTGTTGATTCAATATAGTTGATAATTAGCTGTTGTAAATATTATTAACAGACTGATTACCCAACTGATGATTCAATATAGTTGATAATTAGTGTACGAAAGTTGATAATGTGTAAGAAATGCTTCTACGCTTTATTGAATATTAAATAAATGTATGTACAATATGATATTAGTAAACATTTTTGTAACAGATTAAAACGATGCTAATAACAAACATGATTCTCTAGTCCTTAGTTATAGTCCTTTAAATCAGGTTTCCTACTTTAAGTTTGTTGCTCATGGCTACACAAGGGCTATCTGTACTAGTCGTCTCTAATATTTATCTGATAGACTCTAGAGGGAAGGCAGCTAGTCAACAGTACCCACCGCAACTTTTACAACACACCCACGGCCTCGAAGTTCGGAGCAAAATTTTACATCAAGGGAACGCGAATCATGGATTCACACTTTGGTACTACTCCACGCCCGGTTCTCCTTCTTTATGAGCAGCTGACCAATATGATCCCTATAGATTAATACGATAGTCTTAATGAGCATAAAATGTTAAGGGACAAACTGTACAAAACACATTGAAAACCCTCATTCCTATAATACTGTTTTTTAAATTCATTTTCAACCCTGATTGTTACAGTTTTGCAAATTAATAACTTTCACAGCCGTCATTTTCTGCCCTTTTCTTTCTTTTCATATGACGTCACTTCCAATCCGTGACGATGATCAGTGCAGTCTACCTCCAGTGGAGTACAACCACAGCTCACAGAGCGTTTCCTCAGATAGTTAGGCGTCGCAACAACCTGCAACAACGACTTCAGCTAGTTGCAGTGAGTGTGGGTGGAAACAATAAGTGTGATCTTTTTTCTCTCACGCGTGGTGAAAGTCATAAACCATCTGATTATAAATATATATATCTAATACGATTAACTGCTCCAAACCCCGTATTGTATAATGGTTAACGCAGAGTTTACTATGCAATTCTAAAATGAGTGCTTGCGACGAAAATAGGATGCACCTTGACTTTAGAGTTTCGATTTCTTGAGCTGACATATGGGTGAGTAAAACGTTTATTAGATTGTGGATATTTACTTTTTCAACCTTTAGAATAATCCTTTTAATGCTGTAGTTATAATGAAAGCATTAAGGGTGACTATAGACTAACCTGTAATCCGGTTAAACCGTACGAACGACAATTAATTGAAGTTATACTTATGGCATTTCTGTGATGTTAAATCCACTAGTGTGATCAACAGAAACATAATGAAATTAGGCAAGTGAAATCAGAAAAAGAACGATCTGCTCTCTGCTGTTTACAAACTAGCTCTTCAGTTGGAAACTTCTCCATAAGACTGATTGGGTAGAGACCATTCAATGCGCGTGAAAGGCTTTTTTGAAATCCCAAACGAAGCTATTACGTAAACAGATACACTAAATAACAGTTCAAGATATAACTTTGATTTTGTTTGCTATTAAATTACCGGCTTCAATTTTTACACTTGATGATATCGAACAATAATTTCTTACATTACATTAAACTAAAGACAAAAGCTTGTTATCACAGGTTTTTATCTACAACAGATCGAATAGTAGTAGTAAGGCATCATCTCACCAAGTTTTCACTCTATTTTATCGAAATATAGACGTTCCACTTAAGAAACAAGGCAGAATCAGTCCAAGTTAACAGGTTTCTCGTTTTATTATTCTACACAATAAGCCGTAGGTGTGTATGAATAGCGAGGCACCCCAGGAAGCGAAAGTAAGATCGATAAACTGTAAACCGTGTTTCTAAATAAGTAGCTAAATAGACACAATCTATTTAGCTCATAGCTAAATAGATTAACGAATACGTATTAAAAGACAGACATAAAAATCTAGAGATTCATATAGATAAACAGAAAAGCAGCAAGTTAGGTAAAAGCAGAAATAATTGGAAGCCTGTCTGATTGATAGAGTGATAGATAGAAAAAAACCTAAGCAGATATATATATACAAAACAAATTGCCAGTTAGATTAGTTAGAAGATTAAATAGCCAAATAGGAATATAAATAAAGAACAAAAGTAAATAGAAAGATAGGTAACTAGAGGAACAAATAAAGAAATAAAAACAGACTGATAAAGAGATAAACACAAATAGATAACAAAGAAAAAACCGAAAATTAAAAATATAATTACAAACAAATACAAATATAAACGCAGGTAAATAAAGTGACAACAACAGAAAACTAGAAAAATAAATCCAGATAGATAGAGATGAATATAGACAAACAACTGAAAATATAATTACAGACAACTTAAAGAGATAAAGGCAGGCGACTGAAAATATAAACACCAAAAACTAATATAATAGAGAGCGAGAGAGAGATAGTTACAGACAAATATAGAAATATATCCAGACAGAGAAATATGAATACAATCAAATAATTAAACATAGATAACAGAAGAAAAAATTACAGACAAACAAAAGAGACAAAAACAGCCAATAACTACATAATTACAGACGACTAAAGATATAATTACAGACAAACAAAACAGATAAATATAGATATAATTACAGACAAACAAAAACAGATAAATATAGATATAATTACAGACAAACAAAACAGATAAATATAGATATGATTACAGACAAACAAAAACAAATAAATAAAGTGAAAACAACATAAAATTACAAAGATTAATATAGACGAATAAAGATAAACAAAACAGAGATAAATACGCTTGAACAGAAGAATAAGTACGGATAAATAAATTATATATACAGGTGAATAAGGAGGTTAACACAGGCAATCAAACAAAGAAATACAGACGATTATAATCTAAATACAGACGAATAAAGAGATAAGTTCAAGCATACCTAAAGGAGCATAAAAACATTATTTCACTTTAAGAGAATTAATAAAGGTTAAAGGTAATTTTTTTCCTTTTCCTTTTTTTTCCATGGAAGATAGGAAAGCAACAAAAGTGAAAATTATACCGAGGAGAAAAAAGTTATTTTGGTACTTAACTTTGTTAATCATTCATTGCATAGAAATTGTGGAAAATATCAACGGGGGGGATGTGCCCCCCGAAAAATTGTGTGTAACCAAATCGATATACAGAGAATATCTCCAGGTACTGATTTTCTTAGCAATGTTTTTGAGTAATGCAGTGAAGCATACTTAACCCACGAGTCGTAAAACGTTTCCTGTCCTCTCCATATGGATTAGGGATAAATTTATATGTTTTACGCACCGTAAAACCTTCACCTTTGAGATTTCAGGCATGCACAGTTCGATTGTAGTAAAACTTTCTTTGTGTGGAAAAAAAGTTAATAATCACTTCCTCGTGCGGAAGCAGATTTCAAATACTTCATGCATGAAACGAAGAAAGAACATTTGGTCTAAAAACACTGAAATATAAAATATACCTAAGATTAAAAAAAATCGTTTGAGTAAGAAAAGTGTAATTCCAAATGTTTACCCCGTAGTCCGTAAGTTATTTGGTAAGATATAAGTTGATTTTTTCCCCTTTCAAAGAAATCCGTTTTAATTTATTAGGCCACCATCATCCAGTTCACTTCTCACGAAGGAAGATCTAATCATTGAAAGCACTCTGCTTATTTGGTCTAATAAATTGTGATTTATCTATTACATTACTTGAAAAATAACTTATTATGATTCTTTGATTATACTTTACAGTTAGCTTACTGTAAAATCCCAGAGTCGAGGTCTTTCTTTGTTTCTTTTTACAGGCTATTATTTTACGGCATGTGTTTACAGCTTACTTACACTGTATCATTAGCAGCTCTTCTGCTGAAATTTAAACAAATAAACTTGTTAAAAACAAGCAAGACATTATTATCCTGCTACATTAGTGACTTTGTGTCTTTTAGCTGCTCTTGTGATTTACTAGAGATTTGCCAAATAAATCACCAGTCACGACAAACGTCTTGTGAGTTTCGTTATGCATAACTTGGAAATCTCAGAGAGTCAATGGTGAAACTTTTGGTTATACACATACTCCCATCTGGATATTCTCAAAAAAAGACAAGTATTGTTACTTTAGTAAGGCAATAAAGGGTATTCTCAGGAAAAGACAAGTATTGTT
>NW_013670992.1:7212-8127 GCF_000517525.1 Limulus polyphemus | reverse complement strand
TATTGATATCTTGTTTGTTTTATCTTATTGATATCCTGTTTATTTTATCTTATTGATATCCTGTTTGTTTTGTCTTATTGATATCCTGTTTATTTTATCTTATTGATATCCTGTTTATTTTATCTTATTGATATCTTGTTTGTTTTATCTTATTGATATCCTGTTTATTTTATCTTATTGATATCCTGTTTGTTTTGTCTTATTGATATCCTGTTTATTTTGTCTTATTGATATCCTGTTTGTTTTGTCTTATTGATATCCTGTTTGTTTTATCTTGTTGATATCATGTTTGTTTTGTCTTATTGATATTCTGTTTATTTTATCTTACAGTATTCTGGTTTTACAAGTGTAACTTATTAAACGTACTAAAGACTTTTCTTACATGCCTCCCCCACCCAGTGGCTCAGCGACAAATCTGAAAGCTAAAACTCGTGTTTTGATACCCGTGGTGGACACAACAAAGACAGCCCATTGTGTACCTTTGTGCTGAACTACAAGCAAACGAATCACGGAGACAAAAAATGCATTTAATTATTATTTTTTTCCTCGAACAACCGTTGGTATCTGTAGTAACCAACGTTTAACAACAAACATTCTTAACTTGTGAGTGTTTTATCTATGACTTCTGAGTTTAAAGCGACATCTGCAAGCTGTATTTTGAGAAGATTGAACAAACTCATGCGCATATTTTTTTTTGAACTGGTAAGATTATAACTTAACCATGGTTCGCTGCTGCTGGAGTATAACATTACAAATTACAAAGTGCGTAGAATCTACAGTCAAAAATTCTTCCCCTTGTTACTGACTGCAAGCATTTTTTACCGTGAGTAATACAAAGGTACTGACAGTTTAGAACAAATTCATATCATATTATAATTATTTTTAAAACTTTTTATCTTAGCCCCCCCCCCCCCA
>NW_013670992.1:0-6193 GCF_000517525.1 Limulus polyphemus | reverse complement strand
TTTTTTTTTTTTTTTTTTTTTATTAGTTCAAGTTATTACCAGTGGGATATTTTAAATTCTCAAAATGAAAGATAAGCACATTTCAGCAGCCAGTATCCCCCCAAGTTTTATTTAGCTACGCATTAGTGAACTTGGAATAGTGATGACAGGTAAAATACGAAAAAAACAAAAAAAACATATTTCTTTGTTAAATATTGATCGCTTGATATCTAAATTTGCTGCGAAATGATTCTGATATATACGTTGCTTATGTTTTTTAGTTTTTTTTCTTTTTCATTGATGGTTTTGTTTTGAATTTCGTGCAAAGCTACACGAGGACTATCAGCACTAGCCGTCCCTAATTTAGCAGTGTAAGACTAGAGGGAAGGCAGCTAGTCAGATTGCGAGTCGAGCACCCTAACCACCTGGCCATGGTGGTTCCATTCATTGATGGTAATTAGCAAAATGTATCTCTTAAACTGGCATTCCTCCCCACATAATGGTCACATACCTATACGAACAGTAGAATATAACATAACTTGTCTTTGTTAAAATTTGTAATAGTTAACCAGACAAAACAGAAATGTTCACGTCAAACACCACGAAAGTTGTATTAAACTCACCTAACTATTCACTCTTAATATTATGTTGTTACAGCTCGTGCGCGGCTAGATGAATATCCCCCATATTCTGGCAAACACGCACGTACAGGTTTCGAAAGATAACTTTAATAAGTTGTTCGTGTCAAAACAGGCAGGTAGTAATTGAAGTGACCTAAGTGATTAAAAGAAAATACATATATTTATTTTTATACTATAATGATTTTTTGACAATTTGAAAAAAAAGCTTTTTTATATTATTGTTTTTGAATTTGAATAACATTTTACAATATTTATTAACAAGTTATTTTAAGATTCTTAGCATATCATATTGTCGAAACAATTACGAATAAGTCTTCTAACTAAAAAGTCTACAAGAAAATATTTTAGTTTATTTTCAGTTCTGCAAAATCTAAGTAACTGGCCCCCTAGTGGCACAGCGGCATGTCTTCGGACTTACAACGCTAAAAACTGGGTTTCGATACCCCTGGTGGGCAGAGCACAGATAGCCCATATTTCTGTTTAGCAGGATATATAATGAGTAATATAGCCATTGTTTGATTGTCCTAATTATTTAAATAATTCAACGTGTATATAAATTCAAATCAATCAATCCAAATTTAAAGCATTTCCTCTAAAGAAACTAGTAAAAATATATAAATAAATAAAATCGTAAAGTTAACTTCCTACAAATTAATAAAAACTGTTGAAATTCTTCTTCTTTATTGAGAACCGAATACTACGTAGGTCAAACAGTTCTTGCTGTATTAGGCAGAACTTATATACAGCCACGTGTTTAAAGACGTGATCCAATGCACGTTACGTTTTAAGAAGTAATTCCGGAAACAGTGATCGTAAAAAGGCAATATATGTTGCCTTCAACGCCACCGTATTTCTTTAGTACGAAATACCACTAGGTTATGTGTGTCGTGGAAAACGAAGAGATTACAGCTTCGATAAATCTCGAATGTAAAATATATTGTTTAATGTGTCAGCGTGTTTGTCCTTATAGAAGAAAACTACAAATGTGAGATGCCGCGGAGATAGGTTTAAAGTTACATCTGGTATTAAGCAGTAAAATTCTCCAACACATGTTTCTAGGTGATAGACCTGTCTTTAACTGTGCTATAAATGGAATACACAGCGTGGTGAGCCAAGATTTAGTTAACTGTGCATATTTACATACTTGCAAACTTGGACTACTTCTAGAAAATTCCTTAAGCTAATTAGATATGACAGCTTGATTCAGTTATGTGTGGTAATTTAAGTTAATCGTAGATAACAGACTGCGTCACTTACAGTTACCAATCCCGTGGTTCAGCAGTATATCTGAAGCCTTGAACGCTAAAAACCGGGTCTCGATACCCGTGATGGGCACAGCACAGGTAGCCTATTGTGTAGCTTTGTATGTAACAACAAACAAACACACTTACATCTGATAACTTCAGTCTGTCGGGAATGATATAATGAGTTAGTTGTGGATGATAACTTGAGTCAGTTCAGAATAACAGCTTAAATTAGTTGCGGATAACAGCTTGATTCACTTATAGCTGATAACTTGATTCAGTTCGGAATAACAGCTTCAGTTAGTTGTGGATGACAGCTTGATTCACTTATAACTGATAAATTGATTTAGTTCGGAATAATAGCTTCAGTTAGTTGTGGATGACAGCTTGATTCACTTATAGCTGATAACTTGATTCAGTTCGGAATAACAGCTTCAGTTAGTTGTGGATGACAGCTTGATTCACATATAGCTGATAACTTGATTCAGTTGGAAATAACTGCTTCAGTTAGTTGTGGATGACAGCTTGATTCACATATAGCTGATAACTTGATTCAGTTGGGAATAACAGCTTCAGTTAGTTGTGGATGACAGCTTGATTCACTTATAGCTGATAACTTGATTCAGTTGGGAATAACTGCTTCAGTTAGTTGTGGATGACAGCTTGATTCACTTATAGCTGATAACTTGATTCAGTTGGGAATAACTGCTTCAGTTAGTTGTGGATGACAGCTTGATTCACTTATAGCTGATAACTTGATTCAGTTGGGAATAACTGCTTCAGTTAGTTGTGGATGACAGCTTGATTCACTTATAACTGATAAATTGATTTAGTTCGGAATAATAGCTTCAGTTAGTTGTGGATGACACCTTGATGCACGTATAACTGATAACTTGATTCAGTTCGGAATAACTGCTTCAGTTAGTTGTGGATGACAGCTTGATGCACGTATAACTGATAACTTGATTCAGTTCGGAATAACTGCTTCAGTTAGTTGTGGATGACAGCTTGATGCACGTATAGCTGATAACTTGATTCAGTTCGGAATAACTGCTTCAGTTAGTTGTGGATGACAGCTTGATGCACGTATAACTTATAACTTGATTCAGTTCGGAATAACAGTTTGAGTTAGATGTGGATGAAAACCCGAGTCAGTTGTAAATGAGAGTTTAAATTAGTTGTGGCTGGAAGCCTGAGTCTGTTATAAATGAGAGTTTAAATTAGTTGTGGCTGGAAGCCTGAGTCTGTTATAAATGAGAGTTGAAGTTAGTTCCAGTCACAAATTTATAACAGACTCAGGCCTAACTTAAACTCTCTTCCAGTCACAAAAGATTATCCACTAACTACTTGTCCTTGTTGTGTTTCTGACGAGCGAGAAGATTATCCACTAACTACTCGTCCTTGTTGTGTTTTTGACGAGATTATCTACTAACTACTTGTCGTTGTTGTGTTTCTGACGATCTAGCCAACACTCTTTGTTGGTTCACGAAAAAAATAGCCTGAACTTTTCGACAGTTTTGAAGCTAACAGGACCAGAATCTTTTAATGTGCATCATTTCAAAGAAAAACAGTTTCAGATTTGTCATGAATTATGCACAACTAATTTAAACTCTCATTTATAACAGACTCAGGCTTCCAGTCACAACTAACTTAAACTCTCATTTTCCGACTCAGGCCTCGCTCGTCAGAAACACAACAAGGACAAGTAGTTAGTGGATAATCTTTTCGTCAGTGGAAGATATACTTTCATTCAAAAATTAATGCAAAAACATGACATATTCGTTTAAGTGAAGTTTTTAAAAACTCATCACAGAGAAGTGAAACTACTTCAGAAATCTTAAAGTGATACACGTAGTTTTGTTTCTAAGTATAAGATTACTAGCTTGTTTGTTGCGCAACTTACCGTTAAACCGCCAGGGTGTTTAAGTAGAAGAGAAACAAAAAAACCTACGCTGTTCACAGTCATATTTTTAACATAACTAAGTCATTGCCATAGGAAGCAATGTTTTGTGGTTAGGACATTGCCACAATGTGACACACGATGTGTGCAAAGCACACTACCAGCATGCAAAGCATACCATTTCTGGGGCTTCTGTTTGAAAATTTAATGCCATGAGATTAAATCTTGAGCCATTTAAACTACAAATACTGCATACACACAACGTATTGAATTAAAAGAAGCAAGTTTTAATACGTGCCATGAAAAAGTGGTCAGGCCATGACCTGACTGGCCTTACCGCTTTCTACGGCCCTGTAAATATTTAACTTCACTTTCGGCAGTGTGTCGGGTTTATGTTTCGGATAGATCTTTTAGTGCCCCTCCCAATTAAAAGCTATTTTTCCCTCTTAACCCTATTTTTCTAGATGATCCAGATACAATAAGACTTACTTTGTAACAATGACCTTTAAAAGCTTTTATTTGCGATGAGTCTTCGTAAGTAGCACATCTGAGTATCCATATTTTCTCATTTTTCCAAGTTATATCTATATGTGTTTGAATATGTATACTAGATAATACTCCAGCAATAACTTTCTTAAAACTCAGAGTATTATACTTCACACTAGAAACCTTAAAAGAACACAGAGTTTCCGTAAACCTGTCAACCTGCTGGAGAACTTTACCGGTAGTACAGAAGCTGTATTTTTTTAACCCACAGGTTAGTCGTTAGGCTTAATATTTAGATTTTAGAGGTTAGCCGTTAGGCTTAATATTTAGATTTTAGAGGTTAGTCGTTAGGCTTAATATTTAGATTTTTAGAGGTTAGTCGTTAGGCTTACCGTTTAGATCGTAACGGTCCTACTAATCACCGCATAGGACCACACAGGACCCCCACAATACAGCATTTTCAGAAATATCGCTCAGGAAATGCTGTTGTAATAATCGAATAGGGCCCATATATCATTACGTAGGGCCATATTTAATAGAAATAGATCAACTCAGAAATCTGTTTTTCCTCAATAGAGCTAACACATTCTGTTATTTAAAATATGGCATGTCTTATATATATCTTTAGAATTTAAAACATTGCAGAAACGAGAGAACGGGCCTGTGATATGTACAGTACGTAATGTATTTAATTGAAATTTTTATACAAGAACTGTATCGTATTATTTCTCATATGTAGCCCAAGAGTTGGTGGTGTGTGTTGTTGATTAGATGCCTTCCCTTTACTCTATAACTTCAAAATTAGGGACAGATAGCAAACATAGCTCTTGAGTAGCTTTACAAATGTACGTGTTGCATAACCTGAAGGATTTCGATCTTCAATTTTAGAAAAATAAATTAACCTGTCAACTGTTCCGTATCACGAGATTATTCCTAAGTGGTCAGTGCTCTCGGTTCTCTCTTGTGTGTTCTGTACGAAAATCCAGGAGACCTAGTTTTACAGCAAGTAAACAACACCAGGAGGCAAGCTAAGCACTGCAATTACAGATAACAAACGCCACGTCATTACTCTAATACATATACAATCACTCACTGTGTGTGTGTGTGCAATCGACCAGTCTAAATACACGAATGCTTACTATCAGTTTAAGCCGACTGCTACTCATTTATCAAATTTTTTCTTTCGCCCTCCTCACTGTACTACGATTGGTTAAATTTCAAACTTAGTACTGTCTTATAGTACCTAATCCTAATTGTTGAAATCGCTATTTATTTTAAAAAACTTACTTAAATTAATTGAGATGCTAGGCTTTTTTTCATATCAAATTCGCTTACTGTAGGTACGCCAAGTGCTCTGTCAGTTTATCACTATAAATATGGACACTGTTAAAATACTTAAGCTGTGGGAACTGCCACATAGTGTCAATAATCAAGTTATTTTATGCTATTTTGAAGCATAAAAAGTTTATACTTCATCTGTATGTGTTGTTCGCTGCAGGCTCTGATAGTTAAACTCAATATTAAAGAATGTTATCTTATAACAATTTGAAACTGGCTGTGAAGCTACTAATTAATTTTAGAGAGAGAGTTGTTAATGGCCTTTACTGTCACACCACTAACCACTAGTGGTTGTTGCTGGAAATTTCTAAAACATGATTACGAAAGAATTTTCTTAAGGATGCACAAAATGAAACGAATGGCAGAAAGATGTATGAGAAAATTACTGGTAAATCTAACATTTTAAATACTGATAATACTTTAGGTGAAGAAAAATCATAAAATCAAAAAGGGAGAGAGAAAAAATGAAAACTATAAATTTTGTGAAGGTTCAATAAAAAAAGAATAAGGTTACGTAAAATAACAGGTGCCAAAACTAGAGGCAGTATTAAACAACTAGTGACAAAACTAGAAGCAGTATTAAACAACTAGTGACAAAACTAGAA
>NW_013670991.1:63675-69041 GCF_000517525.1 Limulus polyphemus | reverse complement strand
TAAACAGCTCCTGAACGTATTACGCAGTTTCCTCTTAAACAATTCCTTAGGCTATGGCACAGATCTCTAATAAGCTACTAAACAGCTCCTGAACGTATTACGCAGTTTCCTCTTAAACAATTCCTTAGGCTATGGCACAGATCTCTAATAAGCTACTAAACAGCTCCTGAACGTATTACGCAGTTTCCTATTAAACTACTAAACAGTTCCTGAAAGAATTACGCAGTTTCCTATTAAACTACTAAACAGTTCCTTAGGGTATGTCGCTTTTCTCTATTAAACTACTGAACAGCTCCTTAGGCTACGTCACTGTTCTCTATTAAACGACTAAACAGTTCCTTAGGCTATGTCACTGTTCTCCATTAAACTACTAAACAGTTACTTAGGCTATGTCACTGTTCTCCATTAAACTACTAAACAGTTACTTAGGCTATGTCACTGTTCTCTATTAAACTACTAAACAGTTACTTAGGCTATGTCACTGTTCTCTATTAAACTACTGAACAATTAATTAATATACTATGATACGGTTCCTTAGTAACTTTTAAATAACTTTCTGAACCATTCAAAAATACAAGAAAATAGTACTTGACATAATCACGCAAACTGTATTTTTCGTAATTCATACCTATCGTTTGATTTTTATAATTTCACACCATAAACCTATTGAACAGAGAAAAAATAATCATCAGAATTATTGGGGAAAACTTTATACAAAAATTACAAATGTATTTTTAGTTTTGGAGCAGAGAAACCATTCCATATTAATGTAAGAAAATTGATTTAAGTGAAAAAGAGTCTGAACACTATATCTGTGTTTCAATGAAAGTGTGATATCTTTTTTCAGTTTAGAGTGTAACATCAATGTACCTCTCTAGCAGTTCGAACGTTTACTGTGCTACAGGTCTTCTTACGGATAAAATGTAAAATGCTTAATCAGTTGCGTAAAATATTTATGTTTTGACTATAAACATAACATTGAATGAGGTCCTATTCCTTTTGAACGTTTGGTCTTTTGATATTTTATCTGTAAATCTTTAATCTTTATATCTATATAGTAGTTTTTCATCACGACAACTTCAGGCTATGCTCATCTCATGAATTTGATTTGTTTATGTGCAAAAAATGATGACTTCAGATTCTGAAACAAAAGAAGGAATAAATTTCAAATAGTATTAACTAGTTAAACCTGTTAAACGATAAGCCCATCTTGTCTATTCTGATTCATTGTAATTATAGAGCACTTGCTCCATGGGGACGACCACTATCTTGTACATTTTGAATCATTGAATTAAAAAGGTACTTTCTTCGTTACTGATCCAGAAGTCTCCAGCCCGAACTAGACGACACCTCAGTGCACAAATAGACAGTGCCATAAGACAAGTTGTATTCTACTTAGAGTAAGGCTCAGAACAAATCTCTTGCAATGAATCCTGATCAACGGACTAACATCGTCTGAAGCAATACAATATTTACAGGTAAATAACAGGTGTATACTGATTTGTTATAGCTCTTTGGTCATCTGGCCAGAAAGCCACCTTGATACGCAAGGTATAGGGCACGAAGGAAAAGAAATGTGACAGAGCATTTATGTAGAATAACGGTTATTAGAGAAACCTGAAGAGCAGCGATCAATTAGGAGTTGAGAACTGTAACAACAATTAGATGCTTATAAAATAGATTAGGTTCAGAAGAATGTTAGAGTACCGCCGTGTCAAGCTGTGTAAGATTGTATCCATTAGAAAGTCCCATCCAGATAAACAGATGAATAAGTTTTAATACACCTGGACATTCAGAAATCGGTGGATATTTTGTTGTAATATATGTATTTACTACTTAACTCACTTTTACCTCAACACCAAAATCCTTTCCTGTCTACAATGAAAAAAATAATAATTAGGAGGTCTCCTGAGTTGTAGATGTAGCAAACAAGAAATGTAGAAAAACAAGTCAACAGGTAAACTTTTAGAGGCATGAGAAGGAACCCCATATTACACGAGCTGTACATACAGAAAATAACACACTTAAAGATTCTATGTAAAGAATAATTTTATTAGAAAACTTTAAGCTACAGAAAAGCTGTGGGAAGATATTACCATCTAAAAGCTATGAAATAACTCGTGAAAAAGCTGAACTCGCTTCATAGCATATGAACGTTGCAAATAATACTAAATTCGACAATTTGTCCGTGATGCTGGAATTCTTGAATTATTTTCCATTCTATATCTCTTCAGGAAATGTTTTCGACAAAATGTGTTGTTGTTGTTTTAATATCTAAGAGACAAAGATATCTTTCTTCGCTGTCACACCTATATTCAACAACTGATGGAAACATAACTTAAACAAGTTTAATGAAACAGGTTTGGGACATTAACCTGGGTATAACTCTCAAAATCAGTTTGTCCTTTCGTTGATTTATTGACAGATATCTGACTCTATTCTGTATATAGTCATATGGATACTTTACTGCTCTAAATATATATAATTATGTAATATTCAAGTGACAGAGCAGTGACCAAGTGTTACTATTATAGTCATAAATATAAGAACATTGAATAATGTCACTTAAGTCATAAATATAAGAACATTGAATAATGTCACTTAAGTCATAAATATAAGAACATTAAATAAAGTCACTTAAGCCATAAATATAAGAACATTGAATAAAGTCACTTAAGCCATAAATATAAGAACACTGAATAAAGTCACTTAAGTCTTTGTTTGCTTGTATGTATGTTTGTTTGTAATTAAGCACAAAACTACACAATGGGATATCTGTGCTCTGCCCAACACGGGTATCGAAACCCGGATTCTAGCGTTGTAAGTCCGCAGACATACCACTGTGCCACTGGGGGGCTCACTTAAGTCATAAATATAAGAACACTGAATAAAGTCACTTAAGTCATAAATATAAGAACATTGAATAAAGTCACTTAAACCATAAATATAATAACACTGAATACAGTCACTTAAGTCATACATATAAGAACATTGAATAAAGTCACTTAAACCATAAATACAAGAACACTGAATAAAGTCACTTAAGTCATAAATATAAGAACATTGAATAAAGTCACTTAAGCCATAAGTGTAAGAACACTGAATAAAGTCACTTAAGCCATAAATATAATAACACTGATTACAGTCACTTAAGCCATAAATATGAGAACACTGAATAAAGTCACTTAAGCCATAAATATAAGAACACTGTATACAGTCACTTAAGCCATAAATATAATAACACTGAATACAGTCAGATACATAGTGATTTCTTTGATCATTCATATTTTACATTAACATAGATAACAATAATCTTTTATCGATAAAGTTAATCGCAGAACAAATTTAGAAAGTTATGTTATACATATTTTTACAATTAACTAGAGCCGATCCCCTTCCATAAACAGTAACTGTTAACAATTAACTGGAGTCGATCCCCTTCCGTAAACAGTAGCTGTTATCAATTAACTGGAGCCGATTCCTTTCCGTAAACAGTAACTGTTAACGATTAACTGGGGCCAATTCCTTTCTGTAAACAGTAACTGTTAACAATTAACTGGAGCCGATCCCTTTCTGTAAACAGTAACTGTTAACAATTAACTGGAGCCGATCCCTTTCAGAAAACAGTAACTGTTAACAATTAACTGGAGCCGATCATTTTCAGTAAACAGTAACTGTTAACAATTAACTGGAGCCGATCCCTTTCTGTAAACAGTAACTGTTAACAATTAATTGGAGCCGATCCCTTTCTGTAAACAGTAACTGTTAACAATTAACTGGAGCCGATCTCTTTCAGTAAACAGTAGTTCTTAACAACTAACTGAAGCCGATCCCCTTCCATAAACAGTAGCTGTTAACAATTAACTGGAGCCACTCCCCT
The DNA here is from genome assembly GCF_000517525.1 of Limulus polyphemus. Classification (NCBI taxonomy): domain Eukaryota; kingdom Metazoa; phylum Arthropoda; class Merostomata; order Xiphosura; family Limulidae; genus Limulus; species Limulus polyphemus. Next base: position 65,161 of record NW_013670991.1, on the reverse strand, counting down.
TCCACAAACAGTAACTGTTAACAATTAGAGATATCTTTGCACTAGTTTCTGTTCTATCCTAGAAGTATGTGTTTGTTTCCATACCTGCAGTGGGTACAGCACAGATAGCATATGGTGTAGCTTTTACCCTTATCACATCTGATTTATCATTACTTTACCTTTATAAAATTTGCTTTAGGTATTTCCAATTTAACTCTAGGAATATGGAAGGTGCTCAGTTTACGAGAAACAGCATCTGAATTTCAGAAATTGCTAAAATCATTGTGAATAATAATTGTAAAAATATCAACATCACTGTAAGGGAAAGAGAATTACAAAATACAAGTTTCTGCCAAACGACCTGCATCGAGACTATTCATTACTTCATACATTTTTCCTTATAGAGATTTTCAACATTCCTTTTATTATTTATTTTTTGTATTCTCATTTCACTCTAGTTCAGAGGAGCTGGCGGGCTACGCCCTCACTTTAGCCAAAAGATCGACGAAATTACAGAGCTAGAAGGTTATAAGTGATAGTTAAAAGATTCTGACAAAAATGACGTGGCTGTGAAAGATATCTGAAGGATAGTCATGCCATACAGAAGAAGACTACCATGTTACTGAACGACGGAAGCAAAATACTTAGAGAAAATAAACACCGAAAGTTGTGGCACATTACCTGTATCAATAGGTTTACGTGGTTAGTTGTCAATAGATAAAGAGGATGTGGAAGGCCGAGTCGTCTTTGTGGAAGTGCAAGGACGGGATGAAACCTTAAAGTCATCACTAAAAGACTTGAAAGTCACAGCAGCATATCTCAAAGAAGAAATAGTGAGTTTGGTTACTGCAGGTGAAACGTACAGTGAGTGTGGTTACTGCAGGTGAAACGTACAGTGAGTTTGGTTACTGCAGGTGAAACGTACAGTGAGTGTGGTTACTGCAGGTGAAACGAACAGTGAGTTTGGTTACTGCAGGTGAAACGTACAGTGAGTGTGGTTACTGCAGGTGAAACGTATAGGGAATTCCAAATGTGGAACAAAAGTGGACAAGCACCAGATGACATTGTTATCCTGAGGTCAAGGTCGGGTCGAGAATAAGGTTTAGGACGTTCATGAATATAATGTTTCCTACTCCTGGTCCCTCCACTTTGGCGAATAGCCTGGAATGCTTCTGGAAGACCGAATAAACACAAGACACCGAGTAGTCGAAGTAGCAAATTTCAACTGAACACAGGAGTAAAGCAAACTTAAATAGGGTAACTCGAAACTAAACTACAAAAGTCGGCAAGGCTCGATGGGTCACGTTCTGAAAGTCCGTTTTCCAGTCAAAGTCCCCAAAACATTTTTTCGTGTTCTCAAGTTTTATGTCACGCTGGTTGAATTTCTTTGTTATTGTCGATAACGTTAAGACCTTTTATTAAACCTATCAGGTTTCCTCTCAGGGTAAATAGTGTGCTGGTTTCTCTACATCTATTAACTGCAGAAACTTATTTAGTAGTTAATTGA
>NW_013670991.1:61311-63506 GCF_000517525.1 Limulus polyphemus | reverse complement strand
TTTTAGTGAGTGTAAAACACGTAAATACACCTGTTTGATTTATTTAGTAGCTATTGTAACTTTCGAAAGTATGTCAGAAAGTAATGTAACTGAGCTTGAAGTGCCCTCTACTGACTAATTAAACAATTAATGCCAAAATGTACACATTATTTTCATGATTCATTGTCAAGTACAATATGTTAAAAAGGATTTCAAGGGGACGTTTTTGCTTCCTTCCTTTTTCAGTTTCAACTACACATATTTATTTTTGACACCTAAAATTAAAATTTACGGTTTATATTAGGAAGGTTTCTTTTATTATTGAGCATAAATATAGCCCTCGTGTAGCTGTGCGCGAAATTCAAAACAATACTCCAGTTCTCCGGCACTCCCCGCTCCCCCCTAAAAAAATAAATTAAAACAACAACACTTGTTTCATTCAACTTAGCCTCCTGTGGCTTAGTGGTAAGCTCAAATTTGGGCTTCGAGCCCTATGATAGGCACAGGATGAATAGCCTATTCGCTCGTTTTGCTCTTAACAACAGAGAAATTAAATAGTTCGGTGGAATTAAAAAAGAACATAGTACGCTTTAGAAATTACTTTCCATTTTCTGTTTTGTCGATGCAAAATATACTTGCTTTATGAAAGATATTTTAAATAATAATTTTCAATAGCACTTGTAGTTTCCTAAAAATACGATTAATAAGTTATTCTGGTTATTTAATGAACAACTACTACTTACCTCAACACTGGGTTTTTGTGTAAGATGTTAAAGGTTTTGTAACGATTTTTAACCTGTGTCCCACATCCAATACTTATGACGATTTTTAGATTCACTCCTGTGCGGGTTGTTTAGGAAAGCTTAGGTTATCGTTTCAAGCAAGCTGTTCTATCCTGTAACGAAGTGATTCCTATATATACACTTTGACTGAATATCTGCATGACTTACATAGAAGTAAGTTCGTATCACGACTAGTATTGGCGTGTTCTTAAAGAAAATTATCAACCCTCCTCTGATGATTTTATGTATGTTGGTAGAAGAATGATGTAGATTCCCACGTCATACATCTCCAAGCTGGTCCAATTTGTAGTATTGCATCCTTTATATTTGTATATTCAAAGTAAGATCATTAAATTGAATATTATTCATTAGGCTTGAGATTAGAAGAAGGATAAGTGAACCACTAGTTTATGAAATTACTCGAATAACATTTTTAGTACCCAGAAACTTTATGAAATAGAAGATCTAGGTGTTTAACAAAATTTACAACATAATTATTGCTTGTGATGCTTTTTGAATAAACTTATGAAAAATTGGAACCCTGAAGTGGCTCAACGGTAAACCTGAAGGCTTATAACGCTAAAAACCAGGTTTCAATACCTGTGGTGGGCACAGCACATATAACCTATTTTGTATGTTCGTGGTTAACAAACGAAAAATATGGAAATTTATTATTTAAACCATATCAGAAAGTAATTTTAGCTAAACCTAAATTAGTATACTTTGAAATATAATAACAAAAAGCAGAAAAAAATCACTAGAACTGAAAAAAATAACTTCAAAGTAATTCTTAGTCAAAAGATATAATTAATAAATAGATTCGCTTGATTCATAAAAGTTTGAAGATGTAATAAATTCAATGCTTGTTTTCATATAAACAGGGCATACGATCAGTTGAAATGGCGCCATCCATGGTGAAACTTGATGGATATTTTATTTGACAATTGGTATGCATGATGTCAAATTTCTCGAAATATATGGGACTCCCTGTAATAGCTCCATTTGAGAGAAATCCACAACTGAGAAATTAGACTATTTAGTTGATTAATTAATAAGATTTTGGCCCTCTTAAGCATGAGCTTTATTACTTAGTACCAGTGGACTATTCCAGCTTCATTTTTATCTGCATCCATAATATTCTGTATATAGAGTCAAAAACTGTTTTACTTAGAACCAGTGGACTGTTCTAGCTTAATCTTTATCTGCACACACAATATTCTCTATATAGAGTCAAAAACTGTTTTACTTAGAACCAGTGGACTGTTCCAGCTTCATTTTTATCTGCACCAATAATATTCTGTATATACAGTCAAAAACTGTTTTACTTAGAACCAGTGGACTGTTCCAGCTTCATTTTATTTGCACACATAATATTCTGTATATACAGTCAAAAACTGTTTTACTTAGAACCAGTGGACTGTTCCAGCTTAATCT
>NW_013670991.1:55105-61290 GCF_000517525.1 Limulus polyphemus | reverse complement strand
GTTTTACTTAGAACCAGTGGACTGTTCCAGCTTCATTTTTATCTGCACCAATAATATTCTGTATATACAGTCAAAAACTGTTTTACTTAGAACCAGTGGACTGTTCCAGCTTCATTTTTATTTGCACACATAATATTCTGTATATACAGTCAAAAACTGTTTTACTTAGAACCAGTGGACTGTTCCAGCTTAATCTTTATCTGCACCAATTATACTCAGTATAAAGAAGCACGAGCTATTTTACTTACAACCAGTGGACTGTTCCAGCTTGTCAGATATACCCCATTGTTTCCGTTTATTTTAATTCAAGTGTTATGATTTAGATAGTTTGTATAGCGCGAGTGTTACATGTAGATATTTTCGAAGCAATAGTATAATTCAATAGTGATTAACTGGTTATTGTCATATTATTGCATCATGCTACTAGAACTTTCTGAGTTTTTCTCGTTTTTGTTAAATGAATATTATTTCAACATAATAGCTAGTAGTGTGTAGAATGTTCTAGACCTCTTTCGGGGTAAGAACACGCGTCGGAAATTAAGTTCGAAAGATAGAACTAGACTACGTGATTGTGAGTTTAGCGATAAAGAGCGTATATTGGCGATTTTTAAAATGAAATTAGCACAGATTCTATTGTAACAACAGAGTAGAGGAGAATAATTTGTTATATCAATTGTGTTTTAAAGTAACTGAACCAGCCTGTATGACTTTGACGAAAAAGAAACAATTATTTGAATCTCTGGATACAATTGTGGTAGCCAACAGTTATAGATGAGATTTTAAAGTGAAATTATTAGAGACTGTATTGTAATAACAGGGCAGGAAGAATAAGTCATATTGTCAAATTGTGTTCTAGGCTTGTGTAGGCTTTGACGAAAACGAGACAATTATTTAAAGCTCTGGATACAACTGTGATAGCCAACAGTGTAATCGATATTTGTACATACATTTGACTTGTTTTAATATATCATTATAAAACGAGTGGACTGTGTGCTACTTGTTTATTGTTAAAATTTGTCGCCAACAAGTCACAGATACCTGCTTTAAAGAATCTAGCCCATATGTAAAAACCTGACAGTGGCGAGCCAGCCAGAATCTATAGTGCTAAACGGTGGTAGAAGTAGGCGTAAACAACAGTGTCAAATAGCCCTACATACGCACAGCTGTAGTAGTTGTGAAGATATTGTAGAGGTCACAACAACACTGTATAACCCTGTTGACTCACTTTGATAACTTGATAGAGAGAGGAGGGCTACTTGAGCTCAACGATGATGATTTACGAGAGTTTTTTAAACAAGAAGACCTAGCGAGAGAAGAACGTCAACACAGAAAATAGGAAGAAATAATAAGATCATTTGGGAAAGAAGAAAAGGAGAGAGACTGGAAATAGAAAGAAAAAGAGCACAAATTAAGATCGGTATGCTCATCCAACAGAAAGATGGAGAACCCAATAATGACAATAGCGTCAGGGCCAGCCCAAGAGTTGGCGGTGGTTGGTGATGCCTAGCTACCTTCCCTCTAGTTTTACACTGCTAAATTAGGGATGGCTAGCGCAGATAGCCTTCGTGTAGCTTTTCGCGAAATCCATAACAAACAAACCAAAGTCAGTACTGAAACAAAGGCGACTGGGCAGTCTGTCTCAACCCAATTTTCACAGGAAAAGGCCTACACGTGTATTTGGTCATGGCAACCGAAGATGCTATGGACCATGACAAGTTAAAAGCGGCCTTGCTGAAATGCTATGAACCTACCGATATTTCTGCCAGAAGTTCAGAGAAGTCAAACGTGACACTGGAGAAACTATTTCAGTTTGTCACACATCTACAGTAATACTTCACAAGATAAACTGACATCACCTAAAGTGAAGATGGCCAGTTTTGAAAGACTGGCAGGTCTACTAATAGGTGAACAGTTCATTATCATGAGTTTCTCTGATATGTTGTCACTGTTCATAAAAGAACAAGCACTGAAAGACGTGGACTAGATGATCAAGCTGGGAGAACAATATATGGAAGCCCATGGAGGGAGTATAACTGGCAAGTCCAATAATAACCAGTCAAAGTCGAAACAAGGGATGGATGACCAGAAGCAGGATGCCACCAAATGTGACAAGAAGTGAACAGACAAAAGGGAGAAAAGGTGCTATGCCTGCTATAAAATGGGGCACATTGTGAGTGAGTGCAAATCTGTCATTAACAAACAACAGCAGAAATCTCAACATGAAGCAGCTGGAGCTACTTACAAAGATGGTGCTGTCAAGAAACAAGAAAAGAGTGACTGTCAGAAGAAACAGAATGAAGACAATTTGTCAGAATCACCACAATAATGAAGTGTTATCCCCATCATTAAACAGTGTATGATTGATGGTCAACTCAAGTTAGTGTATGGATTAACAGTGCCACTAGTGACTGTTGCATGTGACAAACATCGAGAGGTGCCAGCAAACCACAACATGCCAGTAGGTAAAGGTTATGTCGGAGACAAGAAAGTGGAAGTCCTACAAGACACAGGGTGTGGAAGTGCAGTAGTGAGAACCAATCTAGTATCTCATGACCAGATAATGGGCAAGGTACATCTGTGTGTGCTGACTGATGGAACAGTGAGAAAGTTTCCCATGGCAAAAACAGAGGTGGACACTCCATACTACGTGGGAGATATTGAGGCCATGTGTATGAAGGCACCCATCTATGACTTGGTGAATGACAATATACCAGGCAGTAGAAGTTTGGAGGAACCAGACAGAAAGAAAACTGATGAAGCCTCTGCAGTCACAACAAGAGCTCAAGCAAACAGTACATCAAGTCCCTGCAAATCTGGAAAGATGACATCCCAAAAGTAGGACTATGGGAACTGTCGGAAGCACAGAAGAAATACCCTTCACTGCAGAAACTTTGGAGCGTCGGAAGAAAGTAAAGCATAAGACAAGAGGAAAGGGACTTACAGAATAGAAGACTGGAAGGGAGTGCTTTACCGGATCTATCAAGGCAGTTCTACCGGGGAAGTTATACAGATCATAGTACCAACAGAATACTGGACTCAAGGGATGAAGTTGGTTCACGAGTCGATTGTGGATGGACACCTAGGAGTGAAGATTACAATAGACAGAATCACAAATAAGTTACATTGGCTGGTAGTCATCAGAGATGTGACCAGATTCTGCAGGTTATGTGACATCTGCTAAAAGGCAGTACCTAGAGGGAAGGTAGCCAAGTTGCCATTGGATGAGATGTCTCTCATAGAAGAGCCATTCAGCAAAGTAACTGTGGAATTGATCAGACTACTAGCACCTGTATCCAACAATGGTAACCAGTATGTACTGACAATACAGAAGATATAGTACTGCTGAAGATAGAGACAGACAGAGTAGCAGAAGTTTTCCTGGGAGTGTTCTGCAGATTAGACTTTCTAAAAGAGGTCTTGAGTGACGGAGGGACCCAGTTTACCTCAGAACTGATGCAAGAGATGTGCGGGCTCATCAGCATTAGGTATCTCTTTACCACCCTCTACAACTCCAGATGTAATGGACTTTGTGAAAGAGTCATCTGAGTCTTTAAAAGAATGTTGAAACAAATGTGCCAGGAGAAACCACGTGATTTGCAGGGACAGGTAACTACAGACAGTATTATTTGCTTACAAATAAGTCCCATAAGCGAGTATAGAATTTTCACCCTTTGAGTTACTGTGTGGAAGAACAGATATTGAAAGAACTATGAACAGAAGATTCAGAAGTGAGGAACACATACCAGTACGTGTTAGACCTCATAAACCAACTGGAGGGGACCTGTCAACTTGCTCGAGAAAGTTTGTATCCAGCTCAAGGCAGTCAGATGCACTTCTATCACAAAAAGGCCAAGTATAAATATTTCAAAATCAGACAGAAGGTCTTTGTTCTGCTTTCCATGACAACAACGATTTCGCACTGCAGTGGAAAGGACCTTTTGAAGTGCAAGAAGTGGTCAAAAGAATGGACTGTAAGGTGAAAGTGGACGGGAAGACCAAGATCTATCATGTCAGTCTGTTAAAAAGGTACTTTAAGATGGAAAAAGACCTAACAGGCATATCTATTGAGGAACAGATGGACATTGCCAGTGCAGCCGTCATAGATGCAGAACCAGAAGTGGGCGACTCTGTCATAGAAAATGAGACATACAAAGACGTTAGCATTAGTGAAGAACTGACTGGCAAGCAGAAGAAAGATGTACACGATCTACTGTGCCAGTACACAGATGTCTTCACATATAGACAAGGCAAGACAGACTTTGTACAACCAGGGATCCAGTCAGGGTGAAGCTCTACTATATACCCTATGAGACGAAAGACATGATCAAGCCAGAAATCGAGGTAATGTTAAAAGCTGGAATCATTGAACCTTCGAATTCAGTCTAGTGATCACCAGTGGTAATCGTGAAAAAGAGGAACAGGTTGAACCACTTCTGCATAGATATCTGGAAGCTGAATCTTGTGACGAAGTTCAGCTCCGAACCTATCGGAAACCCAGAGGCTATCATGGCGAAACTAGACGAGACCATGTTTTTACCAAGATGGACCTCAATAAAAGGTATTAGCAGATCCTGATGGAGACAGAATCTAAATAAAAGACAGCCTTTATGGCAGCATATGGATGCTACCAGTTCAAGAGGATGCTGTTTAGGTTAGTTAACTCAGCAGCAACATTTAACCCCATGATGTGGACGACATTCTTACCCACACAGCTAGATGGGAAGACCACCTGAAGAAATTCGAAGAGGTGTTCGGGCGAGTGAGAGCAGCAGGTCTGACCTTCAGACCATCTTGGTTATTTTGTGCTAGACTTTGTCGGACACAAGGTGGGCATTGTATCTTCAGAATTACTGGTTCCACGTTGAGGCTATCAAGGGGATTGAAAATGTTGGTAAAGACTGTATGAATAGACTTTGTGCATGAACTGAAAAAGTTGTTGTATATAGTATAAATAATATTATAAATATCTCTCTTAAAGAGGGGTTCACGAATGTTTCCATTTAAGTTTAAGATGAGTGTTATGATTGACATGGTATATATAGCACGAGTATGAAATTTAGTTATTTTTAGAAGTTGTCGTCCATTCAGTTTCGTTTCAACATGAATACTCTGCCTGAACAATCCATCCAAAAATAGTAATGACGATTGATAAATAACATATACGTGCATTTTTAAAAGTACTCAGTGTTGGTAATTGTAAATACTAATGGCGATTGATAAATAACAATATACAAGCATTCTTAAAAGGATTCGCTTGTGGTAACTATACATACTTATGGCGATTAATAAATAAAAATATAAGAGCATTTCTAAAAGAATGTGATAATTCTAAATACTAACGGCGATTTATAAATAGCAATACACATGCATTTACAAGCATTTTTAAAAGGACTCGGTTTTGGTCATTTTAAATACCCGTGGTCTTTGATAAATAACCATATACATTCATTTTCAAAAAGACGCTTGTTTGTTTGTTTTGGAATTTCGCGCAAAGCTACACGAGGGCTATCTGCGCTAGCCATCCCTAATTTAGAAGCGTAAGACGGCAGCTAGTCATCACCACCCACCGCCAACTCTTGGGCTACTCTTTTACCAACGAATAGTGGGATTGACCGTCACATTATAACGCCCCCACGGCTGAAAGGGCGAGCATGTTTGGTGTGTCGGGGATTCGAAACCGCGACCCTCAGATTGCGAGTCAAGGGCCTTAATCACCTGGCCATGCCGGACCAAAAAATATATAAACATACATTTTTAAAAGGATTCGTTGTGGTATTTGTATATACTAATCGAGAATGATAAATAACACTACAGATGCATTTTTTAAAAGAACTCACTTCTAGTAATTGTAAATACTAAGGGATATTGATAAATAATAATATGCAAGCATTTTTAAAAGACTCATTTGTGGTAATAATAAATACTGATGGCAATTGATAAATAACAATATAGAAGTATTTTTAAAAGTTATCTGTTTTGGTAATTGAAAATATTAATGTCGATAGATAAATAATAATATACAAACATTTTTAAAAGTATTAATATGTCGTAATCTTAAATACTAACAGCGATTGATAAATAACAATATACATGCATGTTTCAAAGGACTTAGTTTTGTAATTGTAAATACTAATGGAGATTGATAAATAATAATATAAAAGTATTTTCTAAAGTACTGTTACGAC
>NW_013670991.1:53716-54694 GCF_000517525.1 Limulus polyphemus | reverse complement strand
ACGAAAATTAACTAACGATAAGAGACGTAACAGTACTCACTTGTGTTATTAATGAATTTTTAAAACTACTGAGTTTTGTTAATTGTAAATACTAATGGTGATTTATAAATAACAACATATACATAAATTTTTAACAGAACTCAGTTGTGGTGATTGATAATGCTAATGGCGATAGATGAATAATAACATATTAGGTTGTCAAGAAAATCACTGTCACGTTTTGGAACACTTTCATTAACTACCCCCAAAAAACGTACATCACGTATAATAGTTAAAGGAACTGCCTAAACGTCGCGTTAGTGTAGCCTACATAATGTGTAAAGTTTAGTATACTCTAATACCTTATAGTGATGACACACGACGAGACACACATTCGGCATGTAATGCTGTTTGAATACAAGAAGAGAAACAACGTCTCTGTAGCCACAAAGAATATCAAAGAAGTTTATGAACATGTTTCGAACGTTCGTAAGTGTCAACGATAGTTCAGCAAATTTTGTTTAGGTGACTTTAGCCTTAAAAACTGTAATGGAAGTGGCCGACATGTTGGAATTGATATTAATGTTCTGAAGACGCTTGTTGAGTCTAGCCCAAGACAACATACACTCGTGAAATGGCCCTGAAATTGCATGTCTCTCATAAAACAATACGTAAACATCTAAGGAATATGAGAAAACTCCATAAAAAAGATGTTTGGGTGCCTCACAAACTCTGCGATGATCATCGTTTCCAACGAGTGAACGTTGCTTCGTCTCTTCTGGCGAGTGAACCATTTTTGGACAGTGTTGTCACCGGTGATGAAAAATGAATTCTCTATTCATATATTAAATGCCAAAAACAATGGCTCAGTCTTAGACAAAAACCACTTCAGACCCCAAAACCTGGATTCCATCCACAGAAAGTGATGCTCTGCATTTGGTGGGACATCAAAGGAGTAATTCATTTCAATCTCCTCATTTCACAGCGAACTGTCAATAC